>NC_064436.1:13647500-13717500 GCF_023343835.1 Lagopus muta | reverse complement strand
GATGAAAAAGCTATCAAATTCTGTTGTGTATCACAATGTGAATCTCATTTAAATAGTTGATTTGGATAAAAATAAATAGCAGATAATGGAAAAAAAAAACCACATTATTTTAAAGGTTCCACTACTTATTATTTGTTTAGTACATAAATTGCATATTCTTAAAGAAATTTCACCACCTATTTATTTCCTTGTTTTACAAGGAACATAACAGCTAGATCCCAGGAATTAAACTTGGCTGTAGCAATACAAGCTCATCCACCGAAATAAATTCTTTATTTAAGGTTCTCAATTCAAAAAAGTGAAATCTGTAGATTAAGGAAGGTAGTGAGATCAGCAAGGTTAAATACAGAATAGTAAATTTTTTTGAATTGCAGATATTTCTGGAGTTTGTGTCTTCATCACTAAAGGGGAGTGTGGATCAGGCTTAACTAAATAAGTGTTTCAAGATGAATGTTGGGGAGCCTACAAAGCTTGAAGGGCAAAAACCCTTTTCAGTAAAGAAAGATGTCTTGAAACATTTTAAGAATCTCTTCAGATGTTATCTCAAAGATTAAATTGGGAGCTATTGAAAGTTTAACTGCATTTACCTTCAAAACATAAATAAATAAATATACAAGGACAGCATTTAAAAATTCAGGAGAAGAACAAGGAAAGACTTGTTGCTGCTGTGGAGGAGTCTTGAGCTAGTCCTAATTCTAATACTAACTGAAGTAAGGATTTCTACCTAAGTACGGTTTTGATCATATAAGTTATTATTTTTTCCAAAACTTCCTTATTTAGTGTTTTATTGAAGAACTTCTTTATGGGTCAAGGATGAAGGAGCAGTTTGATGATTACTTCTTAATAATCTGTAGTCTAGGTTACCAACTGGTACTGTGGGTAGGCCAGGTCTTCAAATCCCCCTTTAAGTGGATACCGAATAAGTGGTTTTGGGAATTTTTTCTTGGGGGTGAATGAGTAGGTATTTTTTTTCATCTGAGATCAACGAGCCAGAAGAAAGAATTTAGTTTTCCTCTTCCGCAGCCCGTATTGGTGCTCAGACAGGAACATGGCTTACGTATGAGTCTGCAAATGTAAGCACTGAAGAGCTTCCACTGTGAAAATGACACTCTAACATACCTGACTTTCGTGAAGTTTAAAATGATAGCTTTGTTTCCCCATGAAACAGGCAAATTGTGGAACTCCTTTAGGCGCATTATGTAAAAAGTTATTATTTCTGTGTCTCTATTTTGTTTCTGTGCTGGGGGAAATGAAAAAAGCATACTTATGTTCACTGTGCTAGCATAGAAGCACTTCATTCTAATTGCAAAACTTAACAAAAAAAAAAAAAGATTTTGAGAGAGGGAAGAAAAAGAAGACTGCGTATATTGAAATAGAAATTAGATACCTGTCTTGATGTAGAAGGTAGTTTAGAAACAAAATATGCTTCAAGTCTGTAAAATGAGAAGGAACGGATTTTGACAGTGGTGAAAGAGTTATAAATGACAAAGGTGCGATATTCTTAAAATCTCTAAAAACAGCATATATGCTATATTTGTAAAGTGTAGATAGCAGAGATGGAACTTGCACTGGTGAAAGACATGGCAGTTTAGTTTTTTTTTTTTTCTCCAACAGTTTAAAAAAGAAAAATCATATTATCCTTTTTATTTCATTTTCAAATATAAAAAGTGATGTGGCTTTTCCAGTATTTCACTGACAGACAGTCGCTTATTCAAATATCTTTTTTTTTCTTTTTTTCCAATCAGGAAGAGTAAGCAAAGTCTTTGTATATTACAAGGGCTGCTCTGACTGTAATACTTTCTGTTTTATTTTGTTGGCCTACAACATCAGAGACGGATGTTGGTGGTATGGCAACAGAGTCTGAGCCTTCCTGCAAGTATTCCATTACATGTTGTTGCTATGTGACAGATGGCAGCAGAAGGGCAGTCTGACAAAATGGCGGCTGACATGGAAGCGTGTATGAAGCAAAGGGATGTCATTGAAATTCTGCGTGTGGAACAAATTGTACCTGTTGACATTCAGTGATGCTTCCTGGATGTTGATGGAGACCAAACAGTTGATGTGAACACTGAGGGGTGGGTGGTGTGTTTCAGCAGTGGCAACAGTGGATCACTTCCACTGGTGCAGATATTTAACTGTGGCATGCAGGCTCTTGTCTGTGGCTGGTGAAAATGCATGTCTAATAGTGGTGTCTCTGTTGAAAAAGAGTGCTTAGTAACTGAGAATTTGCTCTATCGATTGGTGTTATTGCGCTCTTTGTGTTTGGTTGTAGTTTCAGAGTGACCTAGATATAATTTGGGAAAGCCATGCTGTCCTGTTCTGTCTCTTCAGACTTACCGTGCCTTCATATGCTTGAAAATTGTGCTGGGATAATTTTCTTATGTGTCTGTAGTCTGTACCAGAAATTGTGAATTTTGTTGCTTTAATTAAGGGCAACTCCCTAAGCAAATTAAAATACTTCTGAATGAGGTCTGTTAAGCTGGTATAATTGCATCAACAGCCCAGGCTGTTGCCAGTGTGATTCAGAAATTGCATTTTCTCATACTCTTGACTGATGTGGATTATTAAAGTGCTGTAAGGCATGCAGGCTGGACTGGTCAATAAACAACATGGCAATTTTAAAACGATGGAGGGGGAGGAAGTGCTAAGACCCAAGGAGGTATCTTGACAACCTAGTGAGGATAAGGCTTTCAGAGAAAATAATAAACAGTCCAAGGCCCTGGATCAGTGCAGGTAAAGTAGGTGCTTCTTTTTGCTTTATTGGGAGTTGACATTGCTGTTTAATGATTTAGAATGACTACTTGGGAGTTATCTCCCATGTTGCTGTTACTATTTTTTTTTTTTTAACTTCTTCCTTTGTTTAGTTACAGAATTGTTTCAAAATATATGGATCTAGAAAGAAACAGCAGATCACAATAATACAAGTAGTATTTCCTAATCCAGATTTTAAAAAACAGTTTCTCTTACATTTTTTGTGATGTAAAAGTAATCTTCATACTAAAGTACTGTTTGATGTAGGCAAGTTAAGTCCAATAGTGCAAAGGCCTGAAGTGATCAGTCTGAAAGAAAATAGAAGTTTTGTGCAAAACAGAAGTGAGAGGAATTATTTTATGGTAACATTTACTTTTCAAAGGATAAACATTATTGTTGAGATTAATAAGAAAAACAGTAATGTGACAGGTATATGAATAGTTGAATGTGTTCTAGAGTTGGCAAAGCTTTTCATATGCTGTGGTGCTGCTTGATTGTATGGCGCTCTTCATACACTGCAAAAGGTGGTGTTTTCAAATGAAAAATCTCTGGGGCTGTAATCTGATACCTGTTGATAGATAATTTTCAAATGAAACTTTAGAAAAATCTGTTTGTTTACTTAAGGGGATAAAGAAAAAGAATTAAATATTTGGATTTTGTCACATAGTTATTTTAGTTCTCCATAGATGGGGTTATTTCCTGCTTCTAACAAAAGTAAAAGAAAAAAAAAACAAACCAGCAAGAACCTAAAGTATTAAAGAAACAAAGAAACGAAAAATGTTCTCTGATTATTTTATGTACATGTGATTTTTTTTTTTTTAATTGCTGAGTTAAAAGCTTGTTACAGTATAGATTCTTATAATGCAGGAGACTACATCAGCAAGTTCTTGCTTCTGAATAGAGCAATAGAAATCAACTAAAAATACTTGCGAAGTTTGTTATTGCAACTAATTATCAGGAAACAAAGAAAGGCAAGAAAATTCACATTAAGAAAAAGAGATTTCTACTGTTTCTATTTGGTGTGAATAATTGTTATGAAGAGGGAAAACTTTTTTTTTTATTTTAAAAAGAATGTTTTCTGATACCTGATCCTTTGGGAGGGTTCAAGTAGTGTTTAAAAATAAACATGAATTGTCAGCAGCTCATTTTTTGCCTTAGAACTTATTAAGAAAGTTAGTAATAGTGTAAATTCTTTAAGCCCGAATTAGCAGAAAAGAAGGAATGAAAAAAAAAAAAGCTCCATGAATTGCAAGCAGTTTAATTGGAAGAGTAAACATGAAATCTTCCAAGATATACCTGCTGCCATTGATTTGTTAATCTAAGTCTATGCCTGCTTTTTAAACTCATTTTGATTTTGCTGTACAAATACTTAATCTTTTTGTAATTAACATTAGGATTATGGTGTTAGAGCATAGTTCATCTATGCCAACTAATTTTTTTCTATGGAAAGAAATACTCTAGTTCCTATTTATACCAGTGTGAATCTTCGTTGTTCTCTTATTTTTTATCCTGGTATCTTTACAAAATACATTAAAAATATGGAGTAGTTAAAGAGAACTCTTGAAAGTATTTAGGTTTCTTTTTCCTCAGGGAGCTGAGCCATTTATATTGGGGCAGGGTATTTAATGCCATCATGGCAGGTTGGCTGCTCTGATTCAAGTTCAGGAAAGAAGTGACTATCTTTTTCCCTTCCAGGGGAAGGGGAAGTAAGTGACTACTAAAACTGTTTTCTGTCTCAAATAGAGTACTAGAATGTTTTGCTGACTGAAGACTTTTGGGATTTCCTGCTTGACTACTAAGGACTGCTTAATGAAATCTAGATTTTTCTATGGCTAGAGTGTAAATTTAGACAGCATCTGTTTAGTTGAAAAATTTAATAAGTAGAGGTAGTTGAATTGTTTAAAACGTCATTAGCTATGTAGCAGAGTCTGCATTTTCTGGCTGTGTAGAGCAGTAATACATAGTACAATACACTTAAATCGGTGTTCTGTTCTCAGCTGGGGAATTGTCAGTACATTCTTTTTAGACAAGCATACTCTTCACGTATTCTTAGCTGTATGGTGCTATCTGCCTTATTGTTTACTAAGCTGTGGACATGTGAATGGCTTTGTGGTAACATGCATTTCCTACCATGTGTGCTTGGTTTCATTTGAGGTTGTCTTTCTGCTTTCTGTTTGTTTGTATAGTTAGTGAAATTTATTTTAAAACATTGTTTTCTTCTGTTAAAATTCCAATGTTTACTGCATCTATTATGAAAATATTGTTTAAAATTAAAACCATGTGTTCACTGACAAATATAGCTTCTGTTCAAGTGGAGAGTGCATCCTTTCCTTCACCTTGCTAAGCCTGAAGACGGGAGGTGAAGGTTCTTCATCATGTAAATACAGTACTTACTGGTTTGTATCGTGAAGCCACTTTTGGTAGTTCTCAGATGTATGATGACTCTTACATCTCCAGATGTAAGCAAAGCAAGGAGGCTCTCGTATGATATTTGGTTTGCCACTTTCTGTGGTTTGACGTAGACAGAAACTACAGTTTAGTTGAAACTAAGAACAAGGGGAAAGCTGGTCCTAACCAGCAAGTACCTGAGTCTTACTGATGGTGTGCTTGTTTTGCTTTGCTTTGCTTTGCTGGCTTTGCCAGCACTAACGAAAAGGTGCTCGTTCCTGAACAGCAGGAAATTAACAATAGCTAGTTATTTTTCTCTGAGATCCTAAGCAAAACAAAGTACTCAGCATCATGTTAATTACACAAGTGTTTGTGACTGTGCCCCAGTTTAAGCACTCCTGATGAAACACAAGTGTGTCTGTATGATACTTGCTGTTTATTTATGCCAGCTTATACATCATGTGTAATCATGTGTTTTCATTAGTTTGACCATCCCTCTACACATGTGTGGTGATTTTAGGTTCTAAAGGAGATAGCAGGGCAAATATAAACATGGAGAAAGGTGGAGGCAGATGTTGCCTCGGTTCTCAAGTTGCTGGGTTTTTTTGTTTGCTTGTTTGTTTTGTTTGTTTTTTATTTAAGAAGTATCTAGCTTATTATTTTTAATGCTGTTAAGTGTTTTTCTAATTCCTGCAGCATAACTTTCTAGGAAGAAGCTACACAGGCTGGACCATTTTCTTTCTTTCTTTGACTTTTCTGTTTTTTCCCTGTACTTCCTACTTCCAACGTGGAGATATGGAGTGCGTTTACTGTTCTTTTAAATCTCAAATGATGGACTCCTTAAAAAAGATACTGCGTGAATTTGAATCCAATACATGCTTTACCATTGCTTTAATGAATTTTTATGGTTTATTGTTAGTTTCAGTAATATAAATACATACTACATTGGAGAACAAGTTGTCTTCTAACAAATCTCTTACGAATCCTTAACTTAAGTCTGAATTTTGTTATTTTACAATTAGCTAGGAATGGACAGTGGCGTGCCAACTTATCCATATTACTTTCTGGGTGTGTTCTTACTATTAAGGACATAAATTGTACAGTATTTCTTTTTCATAAGGGGATAAGATAGGTAATAATGAGAATACAGATAATAAATAGTACTAACTTAATGACTTGTTAGCAGGTTCGTAGCTGAAATATTAGTTTTTATGTTTCTCCGGACTGATGTTGAATTAAAACAAATTATTGCATAGATGTGTACTCTATTTTCAAAGAAGGTTGTCCCCATGGTTAAGTGCAAAATCTCTTATTTACTTATTTGGCATGTGACTTAGCCAACTGTTTCTTTAACATGCAGTGTAAGATTGTGTAATACCAACACTTTCTTGTCTTCCATATGCTTATAAACTTAAGCATTTTTTGACACAGGAAGTTGCTTAGTAATATATTCTGTTAACATTTTGGTTTGATTTGGTAAAACGATGTCACTCAAACATGATTATAACTCAGAAATCCCCAAATTTTGGCTTTCTTGATTGCTTAGAGCTTCTTACTTGATTATGGCTCAGAAAATTCTTTTTTTTTCTTTCCTTGAGAAATCTTTTCTATCAGTATTAAAATTTCTAATGGAATCATAAAATAATTCAGATTGCAAAAGACTGTAGGAGGTCATCTAGCTGACCCTTGATGCAGAATCAGCTGTGAGATCAGACAAAGCTATGAAAAGCCTTTTTTGCTAGGGCCATGAAAACCTCCAAGAATGGAGCCTGTGCGTTTTTTCTGGATTACCTGTTACACCATCTTACTGCTCTAGTAACATTCAATAGTGTTGGAACTTCTGTTTCAGTTTGTTATTGTTTCCCATTCTATGACCATACACTGCTCTAAAAAGCTGAACTCCTTCTTTATGGGAGATGCTTTATGTCCTCCACAAACCCTCTCTTCTCCAGCCTGAGTAAGCCTGCTTTCCTCAGCCAGTCCTAAGGGGGCTAGTGCTCCAGTTAAAACCATCTTGGTGGCTTTCTACTGGGCTCATTGCAGTTCACTGATTTCATCCCTCTTTGGGGAGCACAGGCTATCTAGATGCAATCTAATGAGCGCTCACGAGGTGAGAATCATTTCTCGTAGTCTGCTGACTGTACTTCACTTAGTAGAGCCTGACATGCTGTTGGCGTCCCCAGGGCCTATTTAGCAGAACTGCTCCCCTGCCAGTCAGTCCCAGCAAGGGGTTGTTCCTTCCCACGTGCTGGACTCTGCGTTTGTCCTGAATATCATAATGTTCTTGTCAGCTCATTCCCTCCCCTACTTGGGTCCCTTTGAACAGCAGCTCTGCCCTTGAGTATCTCGGCTGGTCCCCCCTGCAGTTTTGGTGTCGTAGGCAAATGAGAGTGCTCTCAGTTGCTTTTCCAGGTCATGGATGTTAAAGGGGACCAAGTCCCTGAGGTACTAGTAAGTATTTTGGAAGTTGCTGCTGTCCCAGCTGAAGGCAGCAAACTAAGTTCATCTTTAACTTCAGTGTTTTATGCAGGTCTGTTATGTGCCATGTATTCATCACAAGAAGATGCAAGTTAATGAGTGTTAGTTCAATGCAAACTGCATCATTACTTACAGCCTCACAGTCTGAGCTCTCCACCTACCTGTTCTTATTGGATTTCTTTATGCTGTTAATGAGAGGTGTGAAATGTGCAGTGGCAGGCTCATTCTCAGGGAATATGTGCTTTCTACTTTGTCAATTAGAATAGCAGGTACATACAAGCAAAAAAGCTAAAAATGAGCTCAGAGCAGAACTCCTCTATTTAAAAATGTTTTTCAGGATACTGAAGGATTTCTTTATTCCAGATACCTGTTTAAGAAAGCATTGCTTTTTCAGTGTGAGGTCAAGACAAGTCTCTGATCGGTATCTGGGAGGAAAGGGGGAATCCATTTT
Organism: Lagopus muta; assembly: GCF_023343835.1. Classification (NCBI taxonomy): domain Eukaryota; kingdom Metazoa; phylum Chordata; class Aves; order Galliformes; family Phasianidae; genus Lagopus; species Lagopus muta. Next base: position 13,709,432 of record NC_064436.1, on the reverse strand, counting down.
CAAACTTTTTTTTAGAGCTCAATTGTTTTTTTGAGAGAACAATATCTGCAGAGTATCGATCGTCTGTGTCCAGTAGTTAGTCAAAGGCTATCTCCTTTGACTAACCCCTTAGTGTGGTGTCATCCTCCTTCATGTGATAGATTGTTACAATCTCAGCCAGTGTAATTACACACTAGCCAAGTGGGTCATTTATTTCTGTACCTTCACCATTTACCAAAAATCTCCTTTATCTTTGGAAGCCAGCTCTTCCTTTTGCAGTAAAAGCAAAATAACGGCACATAAAACATTAGAGTCTCAAACGAAGGGCTTGAAAAATAACTGTAAGACTAACTTCAAAAAACTGTTTTACCTTGTATGAACACCTAGCATACTTTTTATCTATTTTTTTTTCTTAGTGTCCTAGAGAACAAAACACACAAACCCAATTCGCTGCTCTTCATGTGTCTGGTAAACACTATTTTTTACTAGTGAATGTTTTAGCTTTTTATTTTATCTTTTAACACTAAATGCTTTCACTTGCATGAGTATACCATCTCACCTACCCTCCCCCACATCAGCTCTTAATTTATGAAGTGTAAAAGCTCCTAGAAGTCCTACTACTTTTTTGCTGATGACAGTGAGTGAAAGTATTAGATATGTCTTTTTGAACACAGTTAACATATAAAGAAAGAAAGCTCCTGGTTTCAACATGCATGAAATTCTATACTGTCTTAAGTGTGTTACTGTATTTTTATGTGTCAGGGAGGAGAGAACCTCTGCAACCATTTCCATTGCATTTCTTCAGGACTGCTTTCAAGAGGAAGATCAGCAGGCTAGTACTTAGTATTTATTTCTGTTTGGGCAGGGCCCTTATTCTTCATGACTTCAGAGTAAAAGGATCTTGACCACGTTACTTTGTTAAGCTCATATGAATGATTTCTCCTTTGGGCCTGGCCTTAAAGCTATGTGAAAGTCAAAGGCTGGGCTAAATGCCACATGCATTAATTTTCCCTAGCACTGGATGTGTGTTAGCTAAACTCTTTCTATTGTTTTTCTACTTTCCTATGAATTGAAACAAAACCGGAGTAATTGTTTGCAAACAGTAAATGAATGTAGAGATGTGTTCTGTTACATTTTTTTTCTGTTGTAATTTAACACATTTCAACAAATTGGAATCTGAGCTTTATACTCAGGGAAAAAATGTGTAAATTTGAGATTCTTCTATTAATATTAAACTCTCAGGACGTAATATGATTGGCACTTTTGGTTTATATTTATTGCTTTTGGTGTCCCTATATATTTTCAGAACGTGTCAACGTACTAAATCTTTCCTGTCTGACGTGTAAGTCAGCTTATGTGTGTTTATATTTGAGCCCTATGCTGAGAATGCTTTGTGACCTACAATCTCGTTCTAATCTCAGATGTATGACTTGCATCTCAAACTCAAACATATTAGTTGTTTTCTTTGTTGTCTTTTTTTTTTTTTCCTTTTCTTTCTTCTGTAAGGGTATGTGCAAATAGATTTCAAATACCTGAGCTTGTCCTGTAGTTTGACATCTTTTGTAGTTGGCAGCTTTTTGTCATATGCCTTCTACAGAGCTCCATTCAGAGATGGAGAGAAAAATGTTTTTGAATACACAATTTTCAGCCATCTGCAGAAGAAATCAAATGTAAAAGTGAAGATTCTACCTGCTGTTCCCCAAATTAGAATTCAGTAGCAGTAGGCATGTAAATATGTGCAGATAATTACCATTTTATTTCAGACCCTTTTTTTCTTCTTGGACTTCCTATCCTTAATCCAGTTTTGTTTCCCCCCCCCCCCCCCCAAAATAAAAATATAAAAAAATTCTATGTCTGTGTGTAGTGCAGGTTATCTAAGCACCTTCTTGAGAGCAATAACAACAGTAATTTAAAGAGTACGTTGGGAAGGCAGCATGGATGAAAATATGCTAATGGTGACAGGTGTGACTGCTTGTTTATTCAGCACCCCTAATGCTCAGTCTGCTTAGCATATAAAAAAAGGGATGAAATGAAATGTTAAAAGGAAAATGGATTGTCGTAGAAGAACAAAGTGATATTGCTAGATTAGTGTTTGTTCTCTTCTGTTCAAATTCTGTCTTTAAAGTTTTTAGCCAAATGCTTATAGATCTTTATTTTTAATTCCACAAGGCTGGTTCCAAAACATTATCGTTTGCAGGATTAAAGCAGTTGCTGTTACTGCAAAAATAAGAGGTACTGTGTTGTGTAGAGAAGAAATGGGAGATGGATAAGGCCCCATTCAACCAAACTCCAAGAGACCGTTATTGATTAATCATATTTAAAGTAATTAGGTCTTGTTTTTGAAAAGATATTTGTTTTATGCTGTTTCTTTTAAGTGGTAGAGAGCGACTGATGCTGAAGAGGGGCTGACAATATTTAGAGATGCTTCCAGTGAATTTTTTTCCTCCAGATATGTAAAAAATCTAAATGGGACATTTGACACTCTGCATCTGATCACAGCTTTCTTGAATTGTTTCTGTTGTCTACTTCACAGTTATCATGTTTGTTTCCCAGTTACCGCCATCTTATTTCTCTGCTCTCACTCCACTTCAATACTTAATTTCTGTGCCTTTCCACTTAATGCTTCGCTTCTGTTCCAGATGATAGTTTTCCTAGTTTCTGAATGCAGCTCCCTTATATGTTCTGTCACCTTTCCCGGGGGGCAATCTGCATGAGTCTTAGGAATTCGTTTGAATGCTTCAAGAAATCTCATACTTAGGTGTAAATTACACTGACAGTGAGCATTACGACACCAACCATACAGCCTTGACAACATTTCATGGTATGTAATGTAAGGCAATTTAATGATGGAGGAATGTGAGACAATTAAGTGATGCTGAAGATGTCTGTAATCAGTGATCAGAGAATGGTTTGGGTTGGAAGGGACCATGAAGATCATCCAATTTCAGCTCCACTGCTGTGGACAATGACACCTTCCTCTCTTTATTTGCTATACTATTTAGTATATTCTGATAACCTTGCAATGGTACAACACTGACACCCGCTATTTCTTACAGAACTTGCTCATGTAGTTTAATGAGTGTTATGAGATGTTTTTGCAATATGAAATCATCATGTTGCATTTTTAAGTTGAATTTCAAGTTACATTGTGTACGGTGTTCAGTTATTTATTGTGTCTGTAGTCAGAATACACACTAAGAGTGTGCATTACAGTGCAATAATTAGCATATAATTCTCAACGTTTCAATGAACTTTTGTCATAAAATTTAAGGAGATTTTAATTGCTAGTAATCAGGATTGTATGTTAATAGGCTGTAGATAATTAGGAAACCATTTGCATTTCTCTTCCCACAAATTCTCTTAGTATTTAGATTCTCACTTAATACATAACTTTTTCTCAAGAGGATTGGATAATCCTATTTAGTCACAGTAATAATAGATAGCTATTCTTTTTTTTTAGTTTTTCTTTCCATTCTAATGATTTTGAAAGGGCTGTAACTTTTATTAGTCATATTTACGGATACTGGATGCACAATATTTTCCCTCTGACTTCTAATAGGATAGAACAAGCTGTCATTTGTCACAACGGTAGTAACATTAAGGGTAAATTTGCATTCCTCAGTGATAATGGAGATTGTTCTATTTGAATTGCTTCAATTTTTGGGAAAAATATTTAGCAAATTAATATATGCCTGGAAAAACTGTTCCTGATGCTCATGTGAATATAGGGCTAGAAATCTAAGCTATTCGTACGCTTCCTCACATTAGTGATAAACAAAAGAAATGCTTGTCTGTGTTCCATGTTTGAAACAGTTTAAATAGCAGAGAGTCTGTGGTATTGTCAGTACTTGATTTATTAAGGTGTTTGGGACCAAGATGTGTTGGAAGAAGTTGTGCATATTCATGAAGCAGAGTAAAGATGTACAATTGAAATAATTTTAAGGCAGCTATTTGGTGTGAGGCAAATGGATAGATGTGTAATTGTTTTAATGTTCCTGAAGGAAGAAATGTAATAGACCATTTGCACGGTTGGCATTTATAATAGCACCTGAATTGATTAACAGTAGTTGAGGCAGAAGCCACCTCTTGAGGTTTTATATGACATGTTTAAAGAAACTGTAAAAAATTGAACAATCAGAAAATACAATAAATTATTCATGGTAAGAGTGTTCATTTTGCAGTACTTTGTAGTATATTTGGTGAAGTGGTCATAAAAGATAATTCTAATAAGTAACAGTCACAGAAAAATGTGCGAGGGTGAAGTCAGTGCTGGAAGTCACTGTGGTAGCTACTGTTAAGCTTTGTATGTCTGTTTTACTATAGGCTGGCTAGAAACTCAAGTGAAAATTAGTGAGCTGATTAACTGGGGGGGGGAGGGGGGAGAGGGAAAGGAAATATTGCAGGAAAAATATTGAAAATCTGTAATATTATCGGAAGAGAAATATTACTTTGCTCACTGTTAAGAATTGTAAGGTTGAAGTAAACCAGTATGTGATAGCAGTCAGTGTGTTGTGCTTCATCGTTGTGTGTTGCTCAAGCCAAGCTGGGAGAAAAGGGAATTGAATGATTATTGAAATATTTGAAATATTAGCACTTGGATTTCCATTACTTGAAATTAGAAAATAGGACTTATGAATGGCTGTCATTATGGTGTGTATATAGCTGGTGTATGCAGTGATTAAAAAAAAAAAAAAGAGCATCAAAATGATGAACAAATGGAATCTGATTCCCCTTCCCAAATCCAGTCAATATTACTACCTATTCTCTGTCAGACACAACTGAAAGTCTGAGCAACGGTTGCTGTAGTCCATTATTAAGATAACTACAGTTTAAATGTTCCTGTATGTGCATGTATCTCATCTTGTCTAATTTGTAAACCCAGACCATGTGTCTGTCTGGTGAGACTTGTAGAAGCAAATAAAACAGAAAGCTATTTGAAGGAGAGATGTTGAGAATATCTTGTCGGCACTGAAGTAGCTAAGTTTTCAGATTTTCTTCTATTCCCCATTCCATTCTCTATCTCTAACTTTAAGTCACTGAGGTGGTAATTCTTTGTGTAAAAGCATTTCCAGCATAGAGCTGATTGTGATCTGTTTTGTGTCGCATCTGTTATTTGTGTTAGAGAGAAAACTCTAGGAAATGCATTATTACTTAAAGTCAATATAGTAGCATTGTAAGGTGTTCAGCATACTTTATAGTAAAATTGGAATCCACTTAAATGAATTGCCCTGATATTTTTGGTTGCTTTCAAGCATTTACTATAGCAATAAGGAGTTTTTTCTAATGACATAGAATCATTTGTTGTTACTACAGCTGATAGATGAGCTGTGACGTGGGTGGATGTAGCAGTTCTAAAGATCACAGTTTCACTGCAAACCCAGAACTGTGGAATCAGTGATAGCTTTAAAATATACATTTCTTTGTAAACTTAGCATGCAACTTGCAAATTGAGATGTTGCTATATTGGGCTCATTTCATCACAGTTTTAGAACATCAGTGCATGACAATTTTAAAACAGCAGTGAATTGAGAATTAAAACAGCAGACCCTAAAATACTGTTGCAGGCTGTCACTCACACACTGGAAAATGTTTTTGGAAGGCTTCCTCATACTTTCTGAGACAACTTACACTGTTTAACATGTTAACAAAGTACTTCTTAGCTTTACTTCAAGTTGGAGGTATTCTTTTTTATAATCCAATTCCGAGAATACAGAAGTAGTCTCAAGGATGTTGTTTTAAAAACATGCTGAGTGAAGCAGCACATGCTTGAGGTGGCTGCACTGTATCAGCCCTGTAAGCATGTGGGCAGGAGCAGGGTTTTGCTGTGTGATTAAACTGAAACATAAAAGCCATGGCACTTGTTGGTGTTACTGGGAACTTTCAGGCTCAACTGTGCTGGCGTTGTTGCGTCTTTGATTTAGAACTGTTTAATAATGCAGTGCAAATGTGACTTCTTCCACCCCCCCACCTTTTTTTTCCTTGTATATTTTAAAAACATTATTTAATTCTTTCTTTTTTTTTTTTTTTTCCCCCTTGGTCAGGTGTTCCTAGTATATGAAAGCCTGAAACTACAACATAGATAAAAACGAATTGTGCAGTAAGCGGCTTTTCTGCTTTTTGTATTGCATTTGAGAGAAGTATATAAAGAGGACTATGAAGTGAAATAATCGGATTTAAAAAAATGTTTTAGAGTAATAATCAGAAGTTTGTCTTATAGCTGTCATTAATTCAGAATTTTTATTATAAAAACTTGTTGGTGTTGTTTTTGTTTTTTTTTGTTTTTGAACCTATTGCAAACTGTCCTGAGCAGCTTATATTTCTGGCAATCCTCAAATATTTCCCCTCCCCAGAAGGCAGTGGTTTTATGTGTTTCCTTTTTTTTTTTTTTTTTTTTGCTAGTGAAAAGTCTGGTGAAAGAGCAGGATTTGCACTTAATTCATCTTCACTAGATGTGTATTCAATATACATGTAAGTTGTAGAATGACTACTGAAATATTTTTCCAAACTATTAAATAATTGTCTCAAACCTTTTGCCTGCATATAACCTTTTACCTATAGGCCTTTGCCTGTCATAGTGTACCTACTAACATGGATGAGACAGTGATTAGAAGAGAGATAATTGAGTCTGTCCAGTCTGCAGTGATTACAGCTGTTGCTGACGTTCTTGTCCTTTGCCCATCATACCTTTCCCCCGCCAGAGCAGAGGTGGTCTGCTGCATGCCGAGCAGATGTTTCTCCTTTGCATACTTATCTTCTGAGTGCCTTTATATACAGAAATCAGATTGCACTGCTACTGTCACTTTTATCTGATGAGAGGAAATCCCAGACGAATGAAGCTGGTTTTCTTTTCAGGCAGCTAAGCAGCGTTGCTCAGGGGCATGTTCTCTTTCCTTGCTTCTGTTGCTGCTCACTGTAAATGTTTTCTTTCTGGCATGTTTCTTCTTTAATCCCTCTTTCCCTCTTTGACCCATATCCTTAATCCCATTGGGTTTCTTTTGAACTTGGTTATTTCTTAGTCTTCTGGTACATCTGTCTGCTGTAACTATGAATCGTTTGCCAACACCACATTTTGATCATATGCCCTGAATATCTTTTTCCTCCCACAGTATGTATTATAGCACTTGAAGAGGTACAGGGAAGCTTTCTGGGTCTGATCATTCTTCAACTTTCTGACAATGTGTCCTTCTTTACTTCTTCTCTTGTATCTTTTATCTTCTCCTGTTTTTAGTGTTTTCTTTCTGTTTTTTATTTGTTAAGCTTTCTTGTGCAATTAGTCCTTATTCTCCCAACAAGTGAGAAACTATGATGAGAATATTTGAGGTGGTGTAGGCAATATGATTCTGTATGTTATATTCACAGAATATTCATTCAAAATGTCTACTTTTGTGTGTCAGAAGTGATTCATGTCTATTGCTGTGTAGCAGGCAAGATTTCTTCTTTGATTTTCATGATAAATTCTTTAAAAAGTAACAGTTGTTTTCCAAAATTCTTCTATGTGATTAGCAGCCATTTCTTCTTTCTGGTAGCTTCTCTTTTCACTGGAAAGATAGGAGATAGGTAATGTGCATCATATTCTAAGGTTTATAGGCCCTTCTGCTGTTCCATTGGTGGGGAAAGTTTTCATACAGTATATGTGTCTTTATGTCTTAATCTCCTTGGCAAATGTAAACTACTTTCTTGCTGCAGAAATTAATTTCCAATTTTTGGTAGTGTTTTGGATAGTTAACTTACTGAAGAAAGTTAACAGAGCCTGACTAGTGTCCTACTTACTTTTTGTATATATGGTGAGGTTTAATACTTCTCCACGATCATTTCCATAGTCCTAGTACTTCTGCTTATATATTTAAATATTTTTGAATTCTCACTCCTTGATACGTTTCTCCTGTTTTTTTCTCTTAACATGTTAAACTTAAACCAAAAATAACTCTGTATTTATTTCCTAAAAAATTCCATCACAAAGTATTTGTTCCAGGGTGACTGATTTTCCACTCTATAAAAAGAATTAGAAAACAACTTTATTTCTAGGCATCCAGAAAGTCAGTCTTCACTGGCTAAATTAATTGTATTTCGCTTTTTTTATCTTTCGTTTCTTATTTAGCTCATCTTGCTTGAAGTATACTGAATTTTTAACTGGTGAACAGCAATAGGAAGCATTTAATGTTATAACATAAAGGCCAAAAGTAACAAGTGGACAGAAATTGAGATCTGTAGTAATATTTTGAAAAAATAAAAAAAAAACACCATGAAACCTAAACCATGAAACATTTGGTTTTTAGGTAGCCTTTGTGTCAGTATCTTTAGTTTTTTGTTTATTCATGTGCCATGAAAAGATACCACAGCATGTTTTAGCAATTTTCTATTATGTAGACAGGATTGTGTCATGCTATTTTTGTGACAGAATTGTCAACAAGCATTGTGGAAGTAAAAACTGTTCTCATTACTGAAAGGTATGGTGTTACTTGAAGTATTTTTTTGAAAATCTAGGACTTGGTATTTTGTAAGATCAACAGTGTTAGATGATTTGGGATAGTAATCCTAAAAGAACGGTATGCATTACTTTTGTTCAGTGTTGTAAATAGTGACAGTGTCAAGAAGGATTTCTTTAAATGAATGGAGTTTATACAGGACATGCCATCTATAGTATGACTGAATAAACATTGATTCTAACCTTTATTCATGAAAGACGGTAATCTCAAGCTAATGCCGCACTTAACTCCGTACTTTCAAAATGATTTGCCTGATCTGATAAATTATGCAGTCTTTTATTTTGACCTTGTAACCCTGTAGAGTTTACTCAAACTGACTCTATAGTATTTGCCACATTAGCAGTATAATGGCTGTAACCAGTTCTTGTACTACGATTTATTCTGCAGCAAAAGGTAAACACTGAGCCATGAAAATTTATTGATTCAATTACATGATATACACATAGTGCCATTTGAAAAGTGTTTTAGGGATTAAATCATTACATATCTTCTGTTTGCTCAAAAATCTGGAATATGTAAACTAGGAAGTATTGAGAAATATAAACTTCTGTTTTTACTGTATGGCAGAATGTGCTGTTAGACATCAATCTAGAAGTTGTTTAGGTCAAAGAACAAGCCAGACATTGAACTCTCATGCCTGTATCCATGCCTAAAGTAACTTTTGCCCTCAGTTAATCCTGCAAGCATGTTATAATTTACCTTAACCGTGTAAATTATTTTTGCATTCAGATTGTGCCTGGGAGTCCAGGCTTCTCAGTTTCTCTATTTGTACAAAATTGATGACAATGCAAGTTCTTTTCCTTAAGCAGCAGAAAGCAAGGCTAACAAAAAAGAAGAAATAACAAAGTGCGGATTCAAGCACATTATGATTACGTGACATCATTAATTTGTTTCAGGTAACTATGCTTTTAAATCCAACATAATGTGTTTTTATCTTGAATTAGAATATCTGATGCCTTTATCAGCTCAAGCTGAAGAGCAGGTTGTTTTTATACAATCTAAAGACAAAATACAAAACCAGTTGTGTTTATTTTTCACAGAATCACAGAATTGTAGGGGTTGGAAGGGACCTCCAGAGATCATTGAGTCCAACCCCCCTGCCAAAGCAGTTTACCTACACCAGGTCACACAGGTGGGCATCCAGGCAGGTCTTGAACATCTCCAGAGAAGGAGACTCCACCACCTCCCTGGGCAGCCTGTTCCAGTGCTCCGTCACCCTCACTGTAAAGAAGTTCTTGAGCACATTTGTGCAGAACTTCCTGCTGCAGTTTCTGGCAGTTTCCCCTTGTCCTGTCTCCACTCACCACTGAAAAGAGTCCGGCCTCGCCATTCTGCCCCCCACACCTTAGATATTTATAGACCTGGATCTGGTCCCCTCTCAGTCTTCTTTTCTCAAGGCTGAACAGACCCAGCTCACTCAGCCTTTCTTCATAGGAGAGATGCTCCAGGCCCTTCACCGTCTTTGTGGCCCTCCGCTGGACTCCTTCCAAGAGATCCCTGTCAAATTTTTCTCTTATTGTAGTGACTAAGTGTTTATACACAAGGCAAATTCTACATAATCAGTTCTAAGTGAGTTACACAGTGGCATAATATTGGAAAATAATATTAAATATAATGAAACAGTCTATTAGACCATGGTCAGAAAGATGTCTTTAAGGATTTAGGGTGCTAGAGCATAAGGAAGTGATTAATTTCTCCCTCCCTGAGGTGATATTTGCACTTACTGTAGCTAATGCAAACAGGATAGGTGCTGGGTGTTGCAATATCCAATTTATGCCTGTGCTTTATGCAGACATGGTTTTGGAGGCTTACTCTCATATTTGGAAGATGGTTGGGAGAAGGACTAAAAAAAAACTCCCGAAAAGATTGTTTTCTTCACAACAGTTAGATATATTTACAATACGTACACAGTGCTGACTATTAGATCTGTATCTTAGGACTTCTGATTAGCTTAGGTCTTGCACTGAAGACAGTTTCCTGTTTTGCACTGAAAAAATTTCTTCCCCTGGGTTTGTCCTTGGGGCAACGTTGGTCTGGGTAAATGATGTTACCATGAATTCAAAGCAGCTCTGGTAGTTGGCTGAAATTTCTTTATGGGGAAGCATGATAACATAAGCGCTTAGAACACTAATATTTCAGGGTTAATTAGGAAACTGAGAGGGGAAAATGAGTGGTATGAAAAGCTCCTGGTGTTTGTTTAGCATATACATTGGCTTCAAATGACCCAGTAGCAGGCAAATAGGAAACTAGTCAGTGACAGCCTGAATTACTGTATTTCTGTGGTACGCTTATTCTACTACTGAAGAGTTTTAGATTTTAAGAGAGGGGTAAAATGCAATGGCAAGAAAAGCAGAAAACAGAGTGTGTGTAAACACATTTACCTATTAGTGGGAGGGGATCTGAAGATGTATAGAAGAGCTCATGACCAGTAGAAGAATGGGGAATGTGAAATGGGGGTAGAAAGCACGGAGGCCTCTGGGGAGGGAGAGCACTGTGGCTGATGAGAGCAATGGCTTCAGAAAAGTGTGAAGTGAAGAATATTTGTATCACATTAAGTACTTAAAGACCTGCCATTGAGGGAAGTGGAGAAAGGAAAATTATTTCTATCTAGGGTTATAATGCTATAATCTTAAAAACATTGAATAAAATTGTTCTAGTTATTTCTACAAAATCTAGATTGGCCATAATTTCCCGAATGATAGCTTGTTTCTATTATTTTCCACCTTTACACTGTCCGAGTGTGTGTTACACATTCAACCATATTTTGGTCTTGTATATATATTATATTGCGTGTATATAATATTGTGTGTATGTGGAAATACAAGAAAAACTGTTCAGAACAGAAGCTGTGGAGCAGGATAAACAGCATGAGAACCAAGGACACCTCTAGAAGAAAAAAGAATGTCTCATGGCCCTGATTGGATAAGCACCTGTGTGAATGGTTGAAGGGAGTTTTGTAGAATGCTCTGTTGACATGTGAAGGTGGATGGGAAAGTTGTAGGGGTGGATGGGAAAGCTAGAAAAAGAAAACTTGTGAACGTGTGTAAGTGATGTGAGAACTTGTGATAAACGATTTGGATCATTCACATCTGAATCCATGCATCAGATGCTGCGTGTGTATATATATGTTGTGTGTGTATATATATATTATTATAAAGTTCTTAATCAGAGGATTTCATGATCTTGTTTTCAGGAGACCCTTGTCTCATTTAGTGCAAAGAGCAACAACCACTAAGCAACTATGCAAAAGTTGTTGGCACTTGGATTGCTGTTGAGCTTCTCCCTGCTATGTTAAAATTGTCTTCTGATTTTAAAGTAACTTTTATTTTGCTTCTAACTGTGAAATAGATCCATGTACTATAATTAATACAAAAGCCCATGAGCTTTTCTGTAGTGCTTATGTTACAGTATCTGACTTAGCAAATTTTCAGAGCATCTTTTTACGGTTACGTGCAGTTATTCCCAAATTACAGATGGCAGCGCAGGAGAGATTAAGAAGTGGTCTCTGACAGATTTTCAAAACAGCGGTCATTAAATACTTTTCAAGGAGTAAAGCAGCTATTGAGTTTAAATGCTCTGAATTTTCAGCAGTCCCCCCGTTTAGAGTCCAGTGTTTCTTATTTGGTCCTGAGAAGCTGAGAAACGATGGTATCAGTGAAGAATGATATGTGAGAAACTTAGTTGAAATGTGATGCGTAGTATCATTTGGTTCTAAAGTACATTGCTCTTCTCTGAAGGCATAGAAGCGTCCTTTTCCAGCCTCCCTCTCCCTTGTGTTTCTTCAGATGTCTGTCAGCAATAAAGAGGGGTTGCCCACCCAGATAGCAAGGAGAATAGTCTACGTCAGCGAAAGACTGTGTAGATTTAAGGGCAAGGGTTGTTACTAGTATATTTATACTGGAGAAGTGAATCATATAATCATAGAACATCAAGGTTGGAAAAGACCTACAAGATCAGCCAGTCCAACCATCCACCTATACCAATAGTTGTAACTAAACCATGTCGCTCAACACAGAGTCCAAAGGTTCCTTGAATCCCTCCAGGGTCGGTGACTCCACCCCCACCCTGGGCAGACCATTCCAGCACCTGACCACTCTTCTGGAAAAGAAGTATTCCCTAACGTCCAGCGTGAATCTCCCTTGGCACAACTTGAGGAGGTACCACTGTGTACCATAGTATGAAGTACCACAGTGTATTGGTACCACAGTGTGAAGTTAGGCATATAAATAAATCCACACCTTGTGGATCAGCAGTAAAAAAAAATTGTGATGTGCAGTAGAGCAGTGGAAGCCAGTGAACCTCTCTATTGGAAGAATATGGAATTAGATGACAGAAATTGTAAACAGAATGTTTGAAATCAGTACTGAGAACGAAGAGCAGTTAAGATGTTTAACATGGCTATGTAGATGCGACGTGAGAATAATAGTCAATGTAACTTGATGTTTTGGAGTAGGCATTTCTTTGACTGCATGATATTAAAATATATACTGTATATATCATATGCATTATTACTTAGGTATTTGTATTAGTGTACTTATTTAGCAGTTTTGATGTAGGTCCTTTAAATACTTACGAGTTGTGTAAGTCTCTAAATTTAAAACACATTACATACTCTTCTTGTTCTTCATTGGTGCAAAAAAGAGAAGTCTGAAACTGCTCTCTGAGCACAGCTTGGTTGGCTGGATCTTTCATAGAGTTTGTCATTGATTCCATATGTGTATCTACTGTCTAACCTTCATGGTGAATGGTACCTTTTTATCTTTGGGAAATCTTTAAGCAATTTAACTTTACTCAGCTTATTGTTCAGTATTAAGGAAATAGCATAAGGAAAGTGATTTTAAATACTGTTTTACATAAAACATTAAACGACTTGTTCAGTCTTTGTGTGAATATAGTTCTATATTACTATTAATTCGACATTGTTATTCTTGATTGACAGATTATTATCAGTGTGGTTTAGTCTTGAGATCAAGGAAGACAATACTAATTTTCTTATAAAGAAAAAGCAAGGAGATAAACATATTTTTGGTACTTCTAGTGTGTGCACATACACATAAGTAACAGGTTAAGGGGGAGGAGTGGTCAAAAATATCACAAGTACTTTATATCATTTTCTTGCAACCTTAGCACTTCGCCATGAACATTATAAATGATTCTCCTTTAGGTACTGACTTGCTTTAGAATGATGTATGAAATAATATGTGTTTTGCATGTCCTGTTTGTAATGAAAAAGGTCATATAGTATCATTTACATAATCTCTAGCCAGAAATGAACTCCAGCAATATCTTCTGTATAACGTATACATTATCTGAGGTTTAAAACTCTCATTATTCATGAAAGTTAATTTTACGGTGGGTGTGAATGATCTATCTTATGGCTGCTTTTTTTGATCATTCTATAAAATAATATGGAGCAAAGCCTGCACAAATAGCAGGAAAACCAGTAAAGAGTGATGCATTTGCTTGACTCTGTGTATACCCGATTGGATCTTGATTGATGGCAATCATTTGTCTTTGTCAAAAAAGGAGAAAAATTCAGACGTTGAAATAAGAGTGCTATCAAACTTTCTACAATGCCAGAAAAATTCTATTAATGTAGCCTGGGAGTATTAACTGTCTCTGCTAGCAAATGATAAAGAATGTTAATTTTTTTTTCGTGAGCTTGTTTTAGTGTAAACTGCATTATTTTGTCTATGTGCAAAGACTAAGAGGGTATGCTGCAGATTTATGGCACAGTGGGTTTGGAAGAAAAAAGAGTAAATTGCAAAAAGATACAAAAAGAGAAAAAAAGCCAAATACAAGAGCTTAATCCTTCTGAATATGATTTCTCAACAAAACAATAAAAGTTTAAGTAGCATAGTGTCGTAAAATCCTTAATGCTGCATTCCAGTTGATATTGAAGCTTTGAAGACTAACTTCAAAGGAGGTTGAACAAGAGCAAAAAATAGATATAAAATAAACAAAAAAAAAAAAATGACAAGCTTGGTTTTAAAAGTCCTGTTGTATGTCTCAAATAGGAATATTCACTCTTTACGTGAATGGGCTTTAGGGCAACTTCCTCATTAATGATAGAAACACAAAGCATATGCTGGTGGGTAATATTGCATTTATGGCAAAAATGTTATTTCATTGTATGATACTGCTAGAAATACAAAAATATTTTTACTTTTTAAATAAATCATTCCATATATACAAAAAAAAAAAAAAAAACACCAAAAAACAAACAACAACAACAACAACCCAACACATGATGGAGTTATCATGCCATTTGTACCTGTGGGTTTTATTATGCATCTCTTATGACCACTGGTTCTAAATAACATTAAAGTTTGATGACTGAAATAGTATTATTGATATTATGAAAATAGCAAATTGTTTTCATGAGTACTCACTCTGCCTTACTGAGGCAATCATTTTTTGATCCTAAGCTTTTAAAGAGTAAAGTAAGTATTTATTCCTTTAAAGAATAAAATAAAGTATATTTTCCGATTTCAGTGTTTATTAGTCCATGATGCATCCTTATTCTGAAAGTAATGCCTCCTATTTATTTTTATGCAAGCTACAATAGATGCAAAGAACACAATAACACTGTTCGGTAGAAAAAAATTTCAGCTACAAAACACTCTTTTTCAACATAGTCACTACCATTAGCATTTTCACCAGTGATGTACAAGAGCCTGCATGCTGTGCTCATAAAAATCTGTACCAGCAGAGGTGACCCACTGTCACCACCCACTGCCTCACTGTGCTCACATCCGCTTTTTCGTCTCCATAAATATTCAGCAAGCATCAGTGAAAGTCAGTGGGTGCCATTTTTTTCTGCATGGAGGAGTTCAATGACACGTGTTTGCTAGCAGACTAAAATAGAAGGCATTACTTTCAGAGCAAGCCTTGTGTGTATTTGAGAGGTTTTCATTTAAAGAACAGCTGAAAGAAAGGCTTTATCAAAACTGGGAACCAGGAGCTGCCTTTTTTTTTTTTTTTTTTTTTTTGTAACTGATGTGCTTTATGGCCCTCATTGCCATTTCAAAGCGTTTGGCAATTTCTGCACTATGTGTTCTTGAGCATGTTTTCCAGCGCTGCCTTACTTCATTATGTGTCGGAGCATGTTGGCAAGCTCATGATTAAAACATGAAAAGGCACAGTGTTACCTGTTGTTACCTAAGGAATCTTAACATCATTAAAATGTTGACAGTTCTGGATGGATTCATTTGATAACTTTCATGATGTTGTTGCTACTCCTGCTGAGGATGCTAAGATGCGATTCTAGATTGGAGAGGTATTTATTCTTCTCAGTTTTATGGGGGAAACGATAGGGCGGTTGAGACATTTGTTATGAAAAATGACCTGCAGGATTGAAATCTTCGCTGTTTTATTGAGCAACTGTGAGATTACTTCATGATAGAGAAGTTTTGGAAGTGGTACCAGTACGTGTTAGATATGTGCTCTGCTTCTTATTTCCTCTTCTGAAAAACACGGAGTGAGCACCAAACTGATAACGTAGGACAGCATTAAGATTGAGGTCCTGTTTTTAGGTAGCAATAGCATCCTACCTAAAGCATAAAGGAATCACTTTGAATGTTCTAATAAGCCCCACTACTTGCTTGTACAGTCCTTAATTAGATGGAGAAATATCCTCTCTCATTCTCCTTCCTCTGCCTCTCACCCTGTCTGTATACCCACTTTATGCTGTTGTCTGCCTGCAATTTCTGTCACCATTCATACTAATCAGATTTCCCATTGCCTTCCCCAAGTTTTTGTCCTAGGCAGACCTGGTTTTATGGCATCCCCATTCTACTCTGCCTTTTTTCCTACTGATTCCCGACTCTCTTTTCTCTTCTTGATCACTAGTAGATCATGTCAGTGTAATCCCTCCTGGAGGCTTCTCAACTCTCACGTTTTTATCATCAGCAACTTCTATATCTAGATGCTTTCTATATTGCCTCAAGAACAAAGGCACTTTGTCTGTTCCCTATTTGAATGAAATAATTTCCTCCTTTATGCTGCTTATGTTGCAGTGAATGTAGAGAGCGCTGTAGAAAGATAACTGAAATGTATTTGTCCCAGTGCATCTCAATCTGTCTAGAGTAATCTCTTCAGAGAAAGCTTAGACTGTTTTGTTGTTTGTTTTTTTTTAAGATGATATTCTGAAATTTTGCTTAGTTCATCTGTGGAAATATGTGTATTTGTCATGACGTGAACTAAGACTATTCTCTGCGAGTTTGATGCACACAAAGTCACAGTCTTGGCCTGTGATATGGGAGTATCTGAAAAGGATCATGGAAAGAATAGGCAGCATCTTCGAAGGCATTTTGCTATAGGCAGGCATCTGCTGCTTGTATGCAAACAGTGATGGCAGATGTGGCCATCACCACGGCTTCGTTTGGCAGCTTTGCACAGAAATGATGCAATAAATACTTCAGGCACTAGCTTCCATTTGAAAAATTAAAATTGTCTTAACATAGCTAATTTTCAGTTACAAAATTTCGTTCCAAGTGCTTAAAATTTAGTAAGGATAAAGTAATACCTTAAGTTCTTTATTGCAAATCCCATGACGTGTTATAATTTTTCTGTGATAATTGTCAGGCTGTCTCTGTTCTTTCTGGCCCCTTCCCTCACTGGATTTTTTTTTCTTGGGAAAATACCATCTTGCAGTGATTAGTATCAAAGATTGGTTATTTCTATCATATAGTTTGGTAAGTAATCCGTAGCTATTGCTGTGATTTGCTGCTTTCCCCTATCGCTTCACACATGTATTTCATTTCCAAAGTTTAGCAGTTATTCCCTATAAAGAGGGTGAAAGTCCAGATGAAAGCCATCCCTCTTGTGAAAGCCATATTCTCTATCCCTCTTAGTGACTGGTACAACAAAGTAAATGTTAATGGTGCGTGATACTGAAAATGAATCCTGGTGACCTTGAGAAGCTGTAGCAAAAGATCAGATTTTGAGTCCTTTTACCATTGTTTTCTTTACTGTATTTTTAATTTTTAGTTGAAAAATGTTGTACAGAGACGCTCTGTGTACGTTCAGTATTTGAAACAATCTAAACTGAAAATCATGAATTGCTTTAAAAAAGCGAACTGATTTGTTCATGATTTTTTATTTTATTTTTCCTATGCCCCTTCAGGGGAAACAGACAAATTCTGTGGTGAAGGTAACAAACTTTGTGAACAAGGTTTCTTGGAAACGTCATATTGTATTACTGTATCAAAATGTTTGAGCTCTTTAATTTTTCTTCTTGAGCTATTGAAATGAGAAATTAGCTTAGTTTAACATGACACATGATTATTTCTAAAGCTGAATAATGGAGAAAGATGTGGCTTTACAGATAATTATACATACAGTTTATGCATGTGGGAAGAAGGTCATATTCAAGGAAGAAAAAATGCATTGTGATGCAGTATACCTAAATTATGCTTCTAAATATATGCATGATTATTTAACAGCAATATGGTCTTAAATAAAAATAATATTCTCTGGAGAATTTACTTAGATCAGGAATTAACAACTCTAATAATAATAATAATAATAATAATATGGAGAATTGTACGGCACTGAAGAGTTCTGCTCTCATGTTTACATCCTGGATTTTAAATATGCAATTTATAGTTTTGTTAGGGGCTTCTTTAATACCTAATGGATTGCTTTTTTCAGTTGTTTTTCATAAATGCTAACAGTATCACATACTGTACAGGTACTTCAGTTATACACACAAATGGAATTGTGTAGTCTAGAAACTAAGGTTTCCCCAGGCCTCCTAAAACTCTTCACTTTGTAGCCTAAATGATGTTATTATAAAAGAAATGAGCGTGGTCCTAGTGTGCTGTTTTTCACAGTAGTAATTCTTCCACATATCTGTACTCTGACCCTGAGGGTTGGGACCGCTGATACTTGCATTTGTTTGAAGTCTGCTTCTCCATTCTGGATGTGTACTTGTAGGAGAGGCACATTAGAAGGAAGAAGATAGTGGTAGTAGAGAAGCCGTGTAAGGCTCAGTAACTTCCCTGAGCTGGAAATAGCCAGGAGCTTGCAGAGTATTGAGGGAGAAGTCATAGATGCTCAGTTTATTCTTACCTTAAGCTACTACTGACATTTTTGATGCAGAATTTGAGGGTAGATTTTGGTGAGAAAAGATGCAGCCATTTTGAGGGTCTTGTCCAACGGGTGCCGTCACGTCCCTCCTTTGGGAGGGAGGGACAGGCAGCCTCAGACTGTTTGGGGTGCTGCTGCAGTGATGTGGTTGGATGCACTCCAGCGTGTTAACCCACACTGCTCCATTCTCCCCTTCGATAGGGAAATGCCTCAGTCATCTTAAGGCGCTGTGGGATAGGGATTGTTTGCTGCATGGGGCTTTTGTTTCCAGTTGTGAATGATGGCTGTCTACATCCTTCTATCCTTCTTCTCCATGACGAGGTGCTGTGTTGAGAAGAATCACTTCATGCTGAGAATACTGTGGTTTTTTCTTTGCTTTTTTTTTTTTTTTTTTTTTTTTAAAACATTTGACTTTAACCCTGGTTGCTCAGAAGGCTGCTAAGTTTGTCCTAAAAGCAAATACAGGAGTAGCTGGCTGGAGAGAGAAAAGTTGGAAACCTGTTCAGGAGAGGCAATAGCATCACTGAAAAAACGATTGCATTGTCTTTTAGCATGTATCTCTATGGATGCTGACAAAGGGGTGGGGGCTGGTGTGCTTATTTTAAGTTCACTGAAATGAAGCAGGAAACATTTCCTGTTTTGTTGCATCTAAGCTCTAACAACCTCTGTTAACAATTCTGTTCCTGAGTGATAGATTAAAATGCTAACGCTGTTAGTTTTGAGTGTAAAGTAAGAATATGTGCTTTTCTGCAAGTAACCCTTTAGTAACACTCCTAACATTACTAAGAATGGCTTCTGCACTTGCTTTTCAGTAATATAGCTATGGGATAACTGTGATTTTCAGAAAGAACTGGCTACTGGCTTCAGAGTCTTTCTGACCCTTGCCTGTCTGTAGGTCATAACTAGCTTCAGTAGAGTGGGAGATTAAAGCTGCAGGTATTTAGGCAAGGTCAAAATAGAACTCAGAGATCACAAATGAAGTAGTACTTCAGTTTATCTAAATGCTGGATGACAGCTGAGCAGAAAAACTGGCTATAGAGTGCCTTTCTACCTTCTTGACATTCACCCTAGATACGTACTTCCATGTTTCCAAACAGAAGTTCACACTTCAACTCCCAATCTTGTGAACACCTGTCGCATCTGTCTGGGCTGTTGTCCCCTAACACTGCTTCTCCACTCTCAATGGTAGAGCACAGGTGCAGTTTCTTGCCTGGCTTTCATGGGCTCTGTGCCTGCAGAGGCTGCTGCCTGGCAAAGGGCTGCTCCTGGGCAGCATCTTCCCTTGCTGGTGGTGTGATAGAGGAACTTAGAGCTTGTCTCTTTGCCATGCGTGCTAACTGCCAACCTTCACTTCATTGACCATGTACAGTGTGACAAGACTCTAACAGAAGATAAGGTTTTCAAGTTAATCTTTCCTTCATTTATTCCTTGGCTGAATACCATGTGCTCTGTGTGGCCTAGAAAATAATAATTTGGTGGTGTGTTTTTATTTTTAGACACCTTTTACAAGACTTGTAAATGAGAAACGTAGTTAGTAAGTTAAACATTTGTAAGGGTTTTTGGTCATGTTGTTGCTTCCTGACCATGCTATGGTATTATGCTAAGTTAGAAGACTTACTCGGTGTGCTCCTAGTGGTCTTGCTGGTTTGTACTTATCATTTCCTGTCTC
Source organism: Lagopus muta (assembly GCF_023343835.1). Classification (NCBI taxonomy): domain Eukaryota; kingdom Metazoa; phylum Chordata; class Aves; order Galliformes; family Phasianidae; genus Lagopus; species Lagopus muta. The sequence continues at coordinate 13,689,206 of NC_064436.1, read as the reverse complement.
TCAGAGCTATACAATGTTTGCAGTTACTTGAAATGTTTCTTACATATGTTCCTGCAATCATCACCCGATGAAGCAACTTCCCAGATTGTTGCCTGCCTCAGGATTTTAAATCCTGAATTAAAGCTTCGACAGGTGTGTTAGCCTTGAAATCTGCTGGAATGCTGGTGCTTTTTTTGTTGTTGTTTTTATTTGTTTGCTTTTGAAATTAGGCAAGCTTTGATTTTAATTACATCATGATTCCAGTACAGAGAGTAGGGGAAATACATGGAAGTTTTGAAGTTGGATGGTTTGTGAGATTTTAGCGTCCTAACCTACAATCTAAACTGATAACTTAACTTTTTCTGAGATACTGTATTAACAGTAGTTAAACATGCAGCGGACTTCAGACCTGTGGCCCATAGTAAACTTCAAAGCTGAGTGGCAAGTGTGTTCAAATTAATTTGTGATTAAGCAAGAGCTTAAAGGAGGCATTTCCTGTCTCCCAAGATGTGCTCAAATTCTGTCCATGAAATAAATTATGTGTATCTTGTCATTTAAGGATTCCAGAGACAACTTTCTTTTGTTTATTATTCCAGGTTTAAAAGAACCAACAAAATAAATACCACGTGTAAGCAGGCCGAAGTTGCTTTATCTCTCACAACTTGGAGAGTATCATTCCAATCACAGGGACCAATATGTTCCTCTTTCCTGAATGGAAAATGTTCTGGCAGGCTGATTTGAAGAACAGTGATCTTAAACAGACCTCACATAGGTTCATTGTGGACTGGAATGCTACAGATTTTGTACCTAAGTCGCTTGCTATCTTTCCTGTTCCTCTCTTTCATGTATGTTGAATTGCAGAATTAATTTAGTTAATATATGTTATTTTCAACTTAGTTTGGAAAAAAATAGAGAAAATTTTTGGGAAGGATAATATAATTAGTTTAGACTTTTCTGGCATAGGACCTGTAAAAAATAATAATTTGAACTTGTGTTATAAGAGCATACAGCAGAAAAGTAATTGCTGAATTGGAGGAGTGCACTGTTATATTTTTACAGAAGTGAGAGAAGTATCCAGCTGTTAAGAAAGCCATAAAAGAAAAGGATGTAGGTTAGCCACAGCTCTTAAAAGTGCAGATATGTGGGAATGTGATTTCATCCTGTTTCTTCTAGAAGTAATGGCAGTGTAGCTGAGAAGTTTGGGGCCGGTTTATGCTAAGATTTTAAGAAAATGTTTAACTGTGATTCATGTGCGTAATACTTTTGGGTTCAGAACAACTTACAAATGAAACATTTGGTGAAAAGTTGGTCTGTGTGTACAGACATGGTGAAGGGTTGTCGTCTGAAATTACAAGCTACTGAAAAGAATTAATCTGAGTTATAATATTTCAGTGCACAGAATCATCGTATGTTCTGTGGGGAATTATTTGCACGCTAAGATATAGATCCTTTCTGTCTGTGTGCTTGTGGTGAAAGCATCAGAGCTGGTAGAAATGGTGAAGGAAGTGGATAAAGCTTTATCTAGCTGCTTTACCATATCGAAATATATCCTCTGACCCATGTTGTTGTGCACTGTTGTTCATTTTTTGTAAGGATGGATTGCTAGTTACTACAAACTAAATTTCTGCATTATCAGAAAAAGCATAAAAAATATAAGTGTGTATTCTTTTGGAACATAGAATAGCTATTGTTTGTGGGATCTGAATGAGCTCAAGTTATTTTGAAAAACAAATTAAAACTTGCTGACTACCATGAGGCTTAGGATGTGAGACATCTGGGAAGACCTTTGAGCAGCTGAGCCAAAGCATTTGTTTGCAAATTTGTGATGCGTTCTTTCTTCCATGCCTGAATCATGTTTGAACTAACCTTACTCAGAGCCAACAGAAAGGTTTGATGTTAACTTAGTACTGACAGAGAAATAGTTTTCAGTTAATTTGTGATTGATCTTGATAGAAATACCAGCAGAATTGAGCAGCATTGCGAGATGACTGTCTTAAAAAGCGTAGCTTTATTTTAGTGATCAAAATAAGATCAGTCTAAGATAAGATAGTGGTCGCAGTACACATCATTGGTGCTGCATCATGTATTTATGTGGGCCCTGTTTGAAGTATCAGTGTGCACAGGAATGCCAGCACTTCAAAGAATGCTGTCTCCAAAAGGCTGCAGCTGTGAGTAGCCACCAAAGGGTTAATAAAGATCAAAGAAGAGAATACATAAACTCATACATAAACAAAGCTGTTTTAAAACTGGAAGTTAAAAACACCATCACCTAGGACAGTGACACTTAAAGGTGGGCTTGTCTTTATCGTGACGTGGTTCTTTATAATCTGTAAAGGACTGAAACATTTATTGTCAATAATTATTTCTAGTTTGCTTTTAATATGAGAGGTTCAAAGCTTGTCAATGCAGAAGAAAGCCTCTGTGATATCTGAAATTGGCATTGTTCCTTTTCTTTTGTTTTGCACACGCTAGTTAGAGGGGAGTGGATTTGGAGTATAATTCAAAGGACAGAATTTGGTAGGCCTGGGCAGGGAGTTGCGGCTGCATTGTATAACGGATGGCTCAGAGATAATATCATGACTATTTACCTTATTAAAGACCTCAAACAGCATTTGTACCAATTTTTAAAATGTAATCTCGGAATTACAGATCTGTGCTCTTTGTACTGTTTTGTTTATACGTGGAAATAATACGAAACATCTAGTAGGACATGCTTCCCTTGCTGACATCTCTTTTTTTTTTTTGCTTTACGGTGGAAGCACATAAGGTTGTCTTACAACTGTACTGAGGTCCCCAGAGTAACAGTTTTGTGCTCATTCCATGCAAACATTATGCTTGAAGCTCACACCCTACTTTGCACGGCTGTTTCTTCTGAAAGATGTGCAAAAGAATGGCATGACTTCCTCTCCTGAAAGCACTGGGAAAAAGAAACCACACGCTTTTTGGTAGCACTGAAATACCAGTGAAGGCAAGAGACCTTTTGGAAAATCCTTCCTAGACAGAGTCAAATGTTGTCTTGGAGAAGAGTTAGGAGAAGCAGGTAGACTATGCTAATCTAATAGATTGCATTAATATTATGCATAATCAATATTATATTAGAGAAGTTTTATGCACTGGTCTTGGCCTTTTGCTGTGACCAATTGCTGTCACTACAGCAGTAACTGTGGTAAGGCTTAAGAGCCTGTCCTATGCATGATCTCTTTTGTTTAAGGGATCTGATTACTTTCCATGCGGAAATCTTTCTTCTGAAACTACTGAATATGAATGTCTGTGTAGGAGAAAAATGGTGGTACCAGGAGAAGGCGCAGACTCTACCGTGTTGCAGTAATATTATATGGTATTTCTTTCTTAGTATTAAATACTTTCTCAATCATAGAATCGTAGAATATTCGGAGTTGGAAGGGACGCACAAGTCGTCTTCTCCTTCATGCCTTTCTTTGCCTTGTTTTTAGTTACGTAGTTGCTGGCTACGCTGCAATGTAAACAGACTACAAATTGTAAAACAGAATGGAAGCATTCAGACTTAATAACCATAGATTGTTACTGTGATTGGGTTTAAGGCGGAGCCCCACCAAGGTTTGTGTGAATGTGATTTTCTTTCACTGGTTTTGCTGTTGAAGAAAATGTAGGTAATGTAGGCAGTATTTCCAAGAATCTCAGGGCACTTGCCAGGAGTTAATTAATCTTTAATATTCTGAAGTCGATACATTATCAGCAAAGTGCTATGGAATACACACAGTAAGATAGAGTATAGCTGGCCAAATAATATTTTAGTGGCAACTGACTTAATACTAATCAAAGCTTTTCCTGTGTGCTTTGCTAATGCAGGCAGCGCTGTGAATCAGATCTTGTACCTGATTTACTGTAAAGCAGTCTTTTTCCTACTGTGTTGGTTAAGTTTTATTCTCTGGGTACGTTTAGTGGATGGCAACAAAGACACTGGTTTGTGGGATTTCTGGATGAGATGCTGAATTTGATGCTGTTGCTGAGAACTTCGTTGTCAGGCTACGTTCAGGGCCATGCTTTACCAGACTGAAGCTCAGTTTTCTGTTTTCTGAAATGTTAGACATTTTTTATCACATTACAAACTGTCAGTGGTGTTTGTACACAAAAATTCTTCAGAATCACATCTAAATTTATTAATGTACTATAGTGTAACTTTTTTTTAAAAAATACTGTGTTGTGAAAGCTTATTAAAGGGGCAATGAAGGGTTTTGGGAAATGTTTTACTCGATTTCTGAGATTACATTTTATCAAGTCAGATGGATGAAGATATGTTGCACTGTATTTTGAAAGGCAAAATGCAAGAGATTTGAGTTTAGTATTCTAGACATGCAGCTGCATGAAAATGCAGGGGATTTCTGTATTCAAGATAAAGCAGGTACATCAATGCAGGTACGTTGCATTTGATGCCTTATGGTCTGCTAGCAGTATTCTTTCAAGATTTCTGCAGTTCTTTCTAGAACTTCATCACTTTTATCTGTGTGTTGACAGTTGAATGTGAATACCTATTGCTTTTTTTGGAAAAAAATTTTACATATCTAGCAGCAAATGTCTGGTTTGAGTTCATGAAGTGTTTCACATGACAGGTAAAGCTACCTAGATATAGAGTAAGAAATGTTACTAACCAGAGTTACAATAACCCAGCATTTTTTTTCCTTAAGAAATGGGACATTTGTATTTCCCATTCCTACTTAATTTAGAAGTATCACCTGATATTGTGTGTGAGCTATTTGATGAACCATGGCGACCAAAGATTTGAATCACTTAAAACTAGAAGTTTTGGCAGGCATGTGGTTAGAAATAGAAGAAATTTCAGAATGTTTTTTCTCCCAAATTTCTTTCCGAATCTGTAATGTGGCCTCTGATAGATAAGCAGTGTTGCCACTCTGTGTTCGGTTGTCTATGAAACTAATTTACCTCAGAGCTCTGTGTTACCCCTCTGAAATCGGCATTATTGACTGATTGCCCCGTGATGGCCTTAGAGGAGAGCCTAAGGATTGATTGGGTTTGCAGATTGACTGACCTGCCTGACTCTACAGTTAGAGTTCCAACGAAAAGTCTCTCACATGGAAATTCACCTCGGTATCTTCATGCAGATTTAGGACATGTGGATGGGGTGAAATAATTTCTAGCAGTACAAAATTCACATCAGCTGATGTTTTATATCTGCACTTAATGGAAATAACTGCCATGCACCAGAGCAAGAACTATTTCTCCTCAAAAAATTAATTTTAATCTGCCTCTGCGGGTATTTTCTGTAAAGTTGTGCTACTGTCACCTTTCTCTCCTTTTCTGTTTCACTTTTTGCGCTCTTTTTTTTTTTTTTAATACTTTACTAATATGAAGATCTGCTCGGGTGCTCTTTTGGTGTGCTAGAATCCACTCTTGATTAGCTGTTGGCCCAAACGCAGCCCCAAGACCTCTCAAACTGTTGCTTGTGTAAGTTTACTGTTTCTGTCCTCACCACCTTGCAGAATACTTTTTGTGTCCACATGGTATACTGACTGATTCCTTTCTGTGGACATAAACATAACAAAATATCTTGAAATATACCATGCATAAAACATTACAAGAAGCAATTCTTCAGCAGTAGCATCATCCTCTCATTGCTCTGTGCTTGTATTGCTTAGATTCAATTTAAGTCTCCTTTAGGATATGAGGACCTCAAGATTATTCTCAAGTCTAAAATACATTTCTTATAATACCAGAATAAAGGTAGCAGGCCATTTGGTTTGCTTTGTTTCCAATTGGGCTAATCTTTGAAAGTGGTAAAGAAAATAGATTTCCTGATCTTGTTCTTGGAATTAAGATAAGTTGGCATATAAACTTTTTCCCTTTGATGACAGTGAAACATTATTTTCCTTTCCATTATACGCTCAAAATTCTGTTATAAAGGTTATATTAATCACCGTGTATTTCATCTAATCTGTACAATTTTAACTATCTACTTAGCTAAACGGGAGATGAGAAGAAAGTTTTGTCTCAAATCTGAGCACACAGCTGGCAGTTTGGAGAACTATTTGAGAAGAAAGCAATGTAATGGTATTTCTATTTGAATAAGACATTTAATATAAAAGTATTGCTTTTATTCATTCAATATTGTTACTAAGGAGCTACCAATTACTGTGTATCATGTTAGTGAGGCCCCTGACAAATCCATGCAAATCATACGATTTATAATTCATAAATCCCCAGTCCCCCGAGGAACGTTGCTCTTGCACTTACACTAATTGAGTACTTATGTTCATTGATCCAGTCCATATAGCACCTTTAGTCCATATGGCAGCCTTTACTGCAGGGCCAAAAGCCTCTGTTGTTAAATCAAACAACAAAATCCCCTTGGTTAACAGCACTAGAGTGTTCTCAAAATCCAGTTACTTGGCCCTTTGCTTCATTATGCTTCTGTCTTTCAGCTAGCAAACTGTAGCCAAGTCAGAGCAGTAATTACGTCTGTCTCCCCCTGGCTGTAGAGGTGTAAAGAGGGCATATTACAGCATTCCTGTTTGGGGATGGGGCTGGAGCAGCCTTTTGGTCATACCTGTGAGTTGTTCTGGTTTATTGGCTTACATTGGTACTCATGCACGTTTGTCCCAGTAACTGCTCTTAGACATGGCTCATTTTTAAGAATCAGACAATAGGTGCTTACTTTTGACTGTACAGTTGTTGGTTTTTTGTTTGTTTGTTTGTTGTTTTTTTTGGTTGGGTATTTGTCTATGTGTAAAGAGAACAATTTTTTGTCCTCATCACACAGTAGTTGCCAATGGTTATAAATACCCAAATAAGCAGTTGAATAGTTGGTATGTTGTAAAGAGTGAATAGTCATTGCACTGGTGAAGAACAAGGAATCCTATGTAAATTTCGTATGGGAAGGGGAAGTAAAGGTATGGTACTAAAGATGTATTATGTTTCAGGATAGTATTTTGATCATAGTCTCCTATTTTTCTAATAATTTTAACGTAGTATTGTAATTTAGAATAATTTAAATTATTATCCGGAAGGCTGGCAACACTTAATTCTATCAAAACTGTAGAAAGATAGATGAATGACAAATTAATAATTTACCATCTTTGCATAATAGTGTGGCACAGTATACCAGAAGGATTGATGGCAGAAGAGGTTAACAAATTTTAGCAGCTTCCATTAGCTTTTCATTGTCATATGTTTGTGGTGCTGACTGAAATAAGCTTTGTAGGAGATCTCAGTCTAGGGAACTAATTACTTGTGCCGATTGCCATACTGATGAATAGACCCTCATTGTATCATTCCCCTGAAGACGAGGAGCAGTCTGTGATTCACGACTGCATCCTGGCTGATATTTGATAATAATTTTAACAGATAAATGTAGGTAGGCAGAATGATGAAGTGCCTATCCATGCTCTCCGACTATCAAAGGCATGCACATAGCCAGCTGCGTTCTGCCTTTTCTCTATAATCGCTAAAGGAGAATTTTAAGTTATTAATCGAGCTTTGAATCTTCCTGTGTTTTATGCTGCTTTGTTTGGTTAATTATTCCAAAACCGCTAGATTTTATAACCAAAGCATTCAAATTGTAGTATGATTGTAATGCACAAAGTGCAAATATAAGATGTTGAGATAATTGTTGCAAATACTTGAGTATTTTTCTGAAATTAGGAAATCAGGATGATGAAGAATAGCACTGCCTTTTCATTGATGATAGAAAAAAAGCACGAATTTAACAAAGCTGGATACAGGGATAGACTTTTTTTTTTTCTGAATAGGATTATTTTGTCAGCTTTTTAGTATCTAGGAATTGTTTAAAAGGAAGGCTGTGCAAATGGTTGTGGCTTTTGTTACTGTGTGTGTTTGAAACTGAGTGTATGTTAAATAAAACTAATTTCTGCCTTTAGATCTCAAAACTAGGAATATAGATATCAGGTATTTTTAACATTGGGATCTGTGAATTAGTTATGGCTATTCATTTGTCAGTGTTGACAGCTGTACTTTATATTAGCTCCTGGACCAGAGGTGGAATGTATACGTACATTGCCAGTTACTGTTTTAGTACTAGTAATGTTAACAAACAAAGCCAGTATTTTATAACTTGAGCATACAGATTTTCAGGCTATAAACCTATCATGCCTATTCTGTGTGTCAGGCATTTTTTGTTTGTTTATTTTGCTATTCCTGAAATCGTGGGGTTTTCTTGGTATCTTTTCAAGGCTAAAATATTGTTTTACAGTGGTGTTCAGTCATGATCATCTAACGAGATAGTAACTGGCACTTATATATGGCCATATTAAAAAGACCTACATATATTTGGAGCGTACAATGGAATATAATGAATTTGATATAACCTTTTCTAAATGTAATTTTTTAAAGGTATGCCTTCAATATAGCAATTATTACACATCATAACATGTAGTTTTTAATTAAATGTAAAAACACAACTACATAAAGCTGAAATCCAATCTGATTTGCTTGGAAATAGATTGCTATTTCACTCTTCGGGAATGGTTTATTTAAAAACAGTAAATGGAAAAGAAATGCATTTTCTTGTGTTGTTCTAAGCCTCAGGGGCTAAATGTAATGAATATTTTAAGAGATTATTTTAATTAAATTCCTGCACATCTAAACAGAGTAATATTTTATTATCACATACATAACCATGTAACTGAGGTATTCATTAAAGTTAACACTTTCTGGACCAAGAATTCATGGTATGATTTACTGACCTTGTGCAAAAAGGCACAAATTAGGAAGAAAAATGAAGGGGGACAGACTTTGATTAATATAGGTAATGCTATACCATATTTATAATAGCCTTTTCCCTATTCTGGTTTATAAATGCAGTCACTGAGAAAGGTGCCCTGCTGAGGCTGAAATGAGGCTGAAATCGGAGCACATGCCACTAGAGTGTGGGGAAACTGATCACACTGTCAGCAATTCATTTCAAAATGATGTATTTAGTGCTCATTTCACCTTCCAAGAAAAAAGGGAAAGGAGTTCCTTAGACTGGAAGGTGATATTGTTATTTTCAAGGACATACCTAAGTAAAAGATTGCAGAAAGGGGGGAGGTTAAAAAAGAAGAAAAAAAAAAAAAAAAAGGCAGCGCAAACAAGGAGAGCTTTATGCAGAAATTCAGTGCTACCATGCTGTTTGATAATTGCTAACATATGTGGCTCCTCTGTTTCATTGTAGTCGTCCTCGTGAGTTCTGGCGCCTTGACTACTGGGAAGATGACTTGCGGCGCCGGCGACGATTTGTGCGTAACCCCCTCGGATCGACACATCCTGAAGCGACACTAAAAGCAGCCGGAGAACATGGTCAGTGTAAAAACTGCTTCTCACCAATAGCAGCAGGTTACAGTACGTGGAGTGAGGGTTAGACCTTCCTTCCTACAAGATGCTATAAAATTGTCCCAGACCCAAAAGGTTTGTCACCGCGTTTCGGACGTGGTCCGTACACAGAAGGCCTGACTGTTGCTTATTATAAGCAATGCTGGTATTTGTTAAGCACCCTCATTACATATTAGCTGAGAGATAGCTTGTTGTGCATGCTCTGCGCAGTGATTACAAATACAGTTCTTACGAAGTACAACAAAAGTGTCATTTTGCCATTAATTCTTGGACACACGTTCTTGTGGTAAATTACCTGTTTATGACTTAGTAACTTGAAAAGATAATAGTCAGAGATTCACAGCAATTATTTCACTTAGCCCTAGCATGTATCTGCCTATCCTTACAGATAGATGAAAACAAAAATAACACTTACAGAGCTGAACTTTAGTCAGACCTTGTGTGTGTTTAAGTCCTCGAGGATTTCTGTAAGAATTTGATATGGAAGAAATAGTTACAAATGCCAGAACATAAAGTTTTGTTCAAGCAGTAAATGGTACTGATGACTCCTACCTGGCAATTTTCAAAGCAGATCACATTTTTAACAGGTTTTTTTTTCTCCTCGTTTTATTTTTGGGAATCACTCAGCTACGCGCTGCTATCTGTTCTATAGGAGTGCATTTACAAAATGAACCCAACACTTGCTTTCGGAACTCTAACAAACCAAAAGATAAAAATCCACAGCTAGTGAACCTCGGGTTTTAGTCTGGAATGTTTGTCTATGTGATCTAATGGATTTTATATAATTTATTTATATAATAATATAATATATAATAATATAATAATTTATTATATTCAAAAATAATTTGATTACAATTAAAACAATACTTTTTCCTCCTTGAATTCACATAACTAATTAGAATCATTAAATGTAGGTATTATTTTTCTTTTTTAGTCTATGGATTACAGCATATGTGTGCATACACACATGCATTATATGTGGAGATATTCACTTCATGCTAATTTAACATTATTAAGACTGTTGTATGGACATAGAAGAACATCGCTGTCATAAAGTTAGTTTCTATCAGGCATCTTAACCTCTTGCACTCAGCCTTAAAAAGCCATTTCTGGAAGAAAATGTCTACAATATGTCAGCTGATATAATGCCAAATGTGACATCAGTCCTTTAAAATAAATGACCATACAGAGAATAGTCAATAAAGTGATCTAAAAGCAATGTTCATAGAGACCTACATCATTCTCTATAGAAAGAGGAACAAGATGTAGAATTAATTAACCCACTTTTTGCTTTTGGGCTTGTTGTTAATACTGTTTGTTGTTTCTATGCTGTGGACTTTAATGACACAAGATTTCTTTCTGTTTAATGCCACTGGATAAAGAACTGCCCCCTTTAAAAATTGTGTAGCTTAGATTAAATTGGTCTTGACACATTTTGAAGTATTCTCCTCATGTGTTCCTGTTTAATATTTATATTGCTTAACAAAACATTGAAAAATAACATTTATTTTTACTGCAAAATATTTACAGCTCCTACCTGTATTTGTGTAACTTATTTTTTCATAGGAATGAAACATAAGTGCACACTATAGAATTATTCATCTTTCACAGTGAAATGATATTTTCATTAATCCATGCCATTGTTTCAAGGGTTACTGCTCATACTTGGCTTGTAATTGACAGGAGTACAATTTTCGTCAATACAAAACAAAGCTGAATAGAGGTAGCCCTGTCTGATAAAGCATAGCTGATAGCTAACCATAGTAATTGAAATAGGGCTAATTTTTTTCTGTCATTCCTTCTGTTCAGCATTTAACATCCATTGCAGTGTTCAGTTATATTTAATTTCTTGATGTTATTTTATTCTGAATTTAATTGCATAATACCCTAGTTGACTGTTGTCATTCTGTTTACTTATATATATCAAGTGAATTTTCTAGTTTACCTTATTTATGTGATTTCTGAAAGTACAGCTAATGGCTGCCTGAGTGTAGATAGGCATGCAGTGCTCCTGTTCTTGGACTCTCAACTGGCAAGGTGTAAAATGACCGAAGTACAAACTGAAGTTCAACTAGAAGCTACGTATAATACATATAATAAAAATACAAAAGTGGTTTTGCTGTTGGTGGTGGTGTGTGTGTGTGTCAGCCAAAGGATACAGTTGTCATAAGGGTCAGCCTAAGTAATCACTTGATCTATTTGTTTCTGAAATGTGCTTATAATTTTTTAATATTAACTAATTCCAGGTCAGAAAGTAGCATTTTTTGGGGATTTTCATAACCAGATTTTCAGACCCTGGTTCCAGGATGTGACTACTTAGAATTTGCTGTAGGGTTTTCCTTTATGTTTTATAATTACTTATCAATAATTTATCATTAATTATTCGATTTGAATTAATTTTACGTGTACCTAAAGAAAAATCATTCTAAAATGGTGGATCAGAAGTTCCCTACTGCCTATTTAGGCTTTTCTACAAAGAAAACAGAACAAAACTAAAACTGAAATTGGACATAGGGGATCTTGCCGAAAGGGAAAATAATGCATAAATAATGGAAAAGTGTTGTTGCATGCTTGGTAGCATGGATTTTAGTACACCGGTAAGTACACATTAGCAACTGCTGGGTGTCTTGCAAATCAAATCAGACGTATTCCCTGTCCCAGAGAGCTCACAGTCATGCAAAGATCACAATTTTCAACTGTGAAAAAGCTTCAGAAACAATCAGAAGCCTAGATATTGTTCAGTAAAACCTACAGAGAACAACAACAATCAGCTCTGTTGCAGCCTCGTTGTGCATCGTAGTAGCAAGAACCAATCTTTTCCAGGGATTGATTTGATTTGAAGGAGAGCCTCTGGTGCAGAGGTGGCAGAATAAATACCTGAAGACTGATGTTCTCTGTTCAGACAATCAATACCAACCCCATGACTATACTTCTGGCTACCTTCTAGTTAAAAACAAATTTTTTAATTCTGACAATTTAATTGCCATTCCCAAGTTCACATTAACTTGCCTGGGGGAAAGAAAGGCTTTAGGTAATTTTTCAAAGGAAAAAAAAATCTTTCCCAAATGGGTATTTATAAAAGTCAGTCTAGCAGTGTACCTGGGGGTAGCAGAAAGAGATGTGAGGATGGTTTGGAATGGAAAGAGTTAGCTTTTCTCTGTTTCGTCTTTCCACTTAATGTTCAGAATAAAACCAAAATAGTTATAAATGATACAATTTATAAAGTGTGAAAGTCAGAATTCTGTTCCTGGAAGGTAACATTGTGCAAAAAATGAGTAATCGAAGCCTCCTAGCTGGAGCCTGACTCCTCCCTCCCCCCCCCCAGTACATGCTTTTGCAGGATAATCTTTATCTGCTTGAAAATACAGTATCTGGCTTCTTAACAGGCAATTTTGTCTCTTTATTTTAATTGATATTTCTTAAGAACTGGCAGGGGTGGGCTGGGCTGGAGAGCAGTTGTGTTGCAGATCAGAGCATTGTGACTGAAAGTGCGAAGCACTGACTGTGTACAGTATTGAACTTGAGTGGTCAGTTGTCTTTGCCTCAGCTCAAGGGATGAAAAAGAAGTCTGAAAAATATTATTTTAACAATCTGATGGGAAGGTGATTCCTTTTCTTAATTTTGTCTTAAAAAAATAAATGACTTAGGGTAGCTTCCAGGAGGCCTTTTTTTTTTTTTTTTTTTTTTGATAAAACAAAGTGAGAGGAATTTTTTTAATGCATCTTTTCCTGTAATTGATTTTCCTGCTATATTTGTCAGACATTCTGTAGGGTGCTTCCTGATACTTCATTTTTTTTTTTTTTTTTAATATCTTTTAAAAATTGTGTTTCTTCTTTAAGTTGTAGCCAAATAATTCAGAATAACCTGTCCTTCTGTGAATGTCGGGAGCTGAATGATTTTTTTTTACCCCCAAGTATTCCAGAGATAGAGCTGGAACAAATCAAGTGCTGTCAGATATATTTGCAAAAATTTCCTTGAGAGTGGGCCTTCCCAGTCTGTTTGGGAAAGACTGTGTGGAAGTGCAGTAGTGAAATGTACTGAAGGAATGAGTGTGCCAGGTAAACACGCTGCCAGCACAACATAGGCTGTACCTTTTGGTCTTGCTTTTGAAAACAGGCAAGCGAATTAGTGGAGGTCTGCAGGTCTGGAGCCAGGAGGTGTGGTGATGCCAAGCAGGGGTGGGTCTGGCAGAAAGCAGCCTGCCCTAGCAGATGTCTGAGCAGGGTTTGGGATCTGGGCTGTGGCATCACCCCTGCACATGTGTGGGTAGTGAACGTGTCGCATGATAACTAAACATGTTGCGTGGTGGCATGCATCTCTATTTGGTAAATACAGAAAGAACTGGACTGTGACTTGTGGAACACGTTCATCTGCAAAGCATAGGTGAATCGATGTGAATTGTATTCCATTTCTGCACAGGTACTCACGTGCCCCTGTGCCTGGGGGCTGTAGGCGCAGTGCTTTATTCAGCCCAGTGCAGAACAAGCAGACCTGGACTCATTGTGCTGCCTGGCAGCAGTCTTGAAAAAGGCAGTTCTGCAATGTGTGTGTGTTTGAATCACTATAAGATAGTTTGGGAAAGAAATATCTGGTGAGGGAAGGTAAGGCAGGAGGTTTGTATTTATGTTGCTTGATCCTCTTTGGTTGAAAGCTGCCATACTGATTTTACTTTTTCTTAATGGTAGGATGACAGGCCGTGTCACAAGTTGTGCTGAGTTTAGAGCTATTAACCTTAGGACTTTCAGTCTTAAGTGAGAATAGGTAGAAAGCAAGTTTGAAATAGCGTCTTAGGGTGAGGGAGGCCAAAATGTTTGAATGGGTGTCTGAAATAACACATGTCCTTGGCCAGCATTAAAAAGAAAAAAAAAAAGAAAAAAGAAAAGCAAACCGATTCTCCTCTATTTTATCCACGGAATGGTTTTGTTCTATTTTACTTTTTTGATCTTCAGCAGAAAGCTGCTGGGCTGTGGAGTGCCAGTGCATGTGGTGTGTGTTAGTACTCTGTCGGTAATTTTACTGCTGCTAACTTCAAATCCTCCAGGGGGAGTTAATTACAGGAAAACCCTTCTAACCATCAGCTGCATATTTCCATGACAAGAAGGGCTTCAGCTCACACTGAACAATTCCAGAATCGGAGTTATCATTATTTACATGGGTATGCTGTAGGAGAAAGTAAAACTTGGGTTTGTACGATGCTGTTAGGGCTTTTTGACAATTCACTTTTTGCTTATTGCTTACGTACAAGTGGCAGTGATAGCTTGGGGAGAAATTGTCCTGCAGAATTGGAAGCCTATTCTGTGTGGCAGTATGGCAAGATGAACCTCTTTTGTTTCTTTCTCTCTTTTTTATTTTTTTATTTTTTATTATTATTATTATCTACAGCAAGCACGGGGCATTTGTTGGGATATTTTAGAGGTTTTTTTTTTTTAAATGTATTTTTATTTTGTTATTTTTCACTTAATTGCAAAGTCTATTACTCGCAATTTATGTGCATATATGTAGTTAATTTAAGCTGTATAACTCGCCACTGGGGACTTGCCTCCTGCTGGAAGTGTTTGCACGGTAACATTTTGGTTTCAAACGAGTAGCACAACTCCCGTCCTGCGTGGCAGCGCTCCGAGGCAGCACTTTGCAATGTGTTGCAGCGAGTTGCTTGTGGTGCAGGGTTTGCACAGGCGCAGTGCCACGGGCATTCTCAATATATTTAAGAAATAGTGTGCTCATTTTAAACTGCGGGGAGAGAAGGGAGGGAGAAGAAGTGTCTTGTTCATGTTGTTTGTTTGTTTTTGCCTTTCCCACAGTAAGTGCTAGCTTCGGTATAGTGAGCTCTGGTGTCTTTTTTTCTGTTGGTTGGTTGGTTGGTTTTGTTTTGCTGCAGCTCTGAGCTCGTAAGCTAAGCAAAACCTCCGCGAGGCCCTCGCCGTGGAGATGCAGCCGCTCCCGGCGCGCCTCCGTGGTTCTGCGGGGCCCCGGCTCCGCCCGAAGCGCGCGGCGGCGGTGGCACGAGCTGCCCGCTCCCGCCTGCCTCGCGGCGCCGCCGGCACGCGCAGGTTCCCGCCGACGGTGCCCGCTCCTCCTGAGGGCAGGTGCACGCGGCCGTCCTCCTCGGCCTCCCGCCGGGGAAGCGAGGAGAGCCGTCCCGCCGCCTCCCCCGGTGCCCTCCCGGAGCGTGCGGGGAAGCGGCGCCGCTCGCCGCCGCCGCCGCCGCCGCCGAGACGGAGCGGGGCTCGGAGTCTGACCGGCAGCCGCGAGGAAGAGCCGCTTGTAGGTGCCCCTGCGCTGCCTTCAACGCTTGCGGCGCAGTTAGCCGCTGAGGAGAGCTGCGGGTAATTTTGAGCAGGCTTAATAGGATTAAAACTAGTTGTGTCCTAACATTAGGGGATTAAGGCAGCTACTTCCCACAGGTTGTCCCAAACTGCGTTTTCTTTTCTGAACTTGCATTTTTGTACAAAAAACCACAGCGCCGTACTGCTTTGTCTCTGAGAGCTGACAGAGCGCTGTGCCTTTCTCATTGCAGCTCCCGATGAAGATATACTTGTTAAAGGAAAGCAGTCTATCAAGAGCCAAGCCTTAGGAAATCAGAACTCAGAAAGTGAGATTCTCTTGGAAGGCGACGATGATATCACGTCATTCATTGAGGAGAGAGAAGTGGAGAACCTAACAGGTAACTGCAGCTATCTGGTTTCTGCTCAGCCTCCTTAATGCTTAAGTTCTCTTCTCAGCAGCTCCGCAGCGAATAATACTTTGCCATGCACACCCATACGTTGTTCCTGCCCATAAATGAATCATTAACATCATTTTTCTGTACATATCTGATGCTGGGGATTTACTTGAGGAGAGCTGTGCATTTTCTTTCTCCAATTTTTATAGCCATCTGCCTTGCAGAGCAGATGCCTGTGTTCTAGGAAACCTTCTTTAGAAAAAGCAGTTCTACTCAGCCAAGAGCTTCTTTTATTTTTGACCTTGTTACACTCCTCAAAACATAAGGCCCCGTGGGCAATTAGGCAAGTATTAGGCAAGTTTGTAATTAAAGGCTTTGGAGAGCTTCTGTTCCCCCCCCCTCGTTTGTACAATTTCAAATATGAATTATTCACTCGCATTTGAAGAATCTACACAATCACTGGATTTAACTCCTTTAAGTCCCTGGTTATCCCCCCAGATTGAGTGCCTTCTCCACCGTACCCGTATTTGACTTCACTTTTCCTGGAAGAAAAATTAAAACAGTACTTCAGTTCCTTGAGCTTGATGAATTTGACCAACTTTCGTGCAGCCTTTGCTGATGTTGCAATCCAAGTGGAAGGAGTCCATTCTGTACAGTTCAGAATGTAAACAGTAACTTCCTAGGTTTGGGGACTGGGGGGTTACAGAGTGTCTTCATTGTTATTTGAAGGGCATGGGATTACTCAACTATACAAATTTCTCTCTGTTCTTCTTTCTCAGCTGGTATCCCTTGCTCATTTTCTTTAGAGAAAAATGTTTCTTGGATAATTTCCTGAAAATCCGATATGATGAGCTTACATTCTGATAGTTAAATGAAATTATTGGAAGTGATTATTGTCAATTTGCTCATCCCTTGTCTGAACTGCTTTCCACTCTTTTTAATATTTAAAAACACAGCATAATAATAGTAAAAGAAACCAGTTGGGGTAGGAACGTGAAGTAAAAGAAAGAAGCAGGAGAATAATAGCCTTTAATGTATGTGAATCTCTTTTTCCTTCCTTTCTACCATGAGCTTTCTTCTCAACAGCTTTCTCTGTTTCCTTCTCTTTTATTATATATTCATTGCTTCTAGTAATACATTCATACAGTAATAGAGGTGAAAGGGGAGTTTAATTATATAATCTTGACAATGGCAATAGGATTAAGAAGTAATCCTCACTAATAAAGTGGTGTGGGTTAGAAATGAAGTGGAAATTGTCAGGGGTCTTCTGCAGGACCTGGGCTGCCCCAGCTTCTGCAGCTGTCTGCTTGCCCTGTAATTGAATGTCTGAGGGTGATTGAAAAAATGTTATTTCTCCTCTGGATTACATGCTAATGTACAGAGGGCAAAGGGAGACAGCAAAAGAACACATAGCTGCTTATTTCATCCATTTGTGGGGGTGAGCTTTGGGAAATCATGGCAGTTCTGCAGCTATCTCATGCCCATCTGCAAACACAATGTATTTGTACATTGGGAATAGAGGGCAAAGCTGCTCTGATCTCAGCAGAGCATCTCTTCTTTTGTCCTAGTGGCACACATTGAGATTGATGCGAGATTAAGGACCATCGCCCTCCTAACAATTGACGGAAATGACAGTTCATCTGAATTTTTTGTCAGTAATTCTCACGTTGATTACCTGAACGTGTGTACCTCATTTTTAGATGCTTTATTAAAACAAAATCGTCCGTGTCACTTTCTTATCTTCACCTGCTTTATAAAAGCCAGATAATACTGCAACCGAGAACCTTCATTTCCTTACCTCATAATCAGCTAAATGACAAACCTAACTTATTTTCTTTCTGCGTGTGTTAGTTTATATAATAGCTCCTGTATTGTCAGATCTGTGCCTAACCTATTGTTTTCAGTGGTCGTCTGATTTGTCCCTATGATAAGCCCTGTGGAGATGTGATCATTCCAATAAAAATTCATTCAGTTAGAAACCAACCCTCCAGCTGTTTACTCCCCTAGTCCCCGAGCTACACTAATGCTGTACGGAATCCTTGAAAAATATTTAATGTGAAATCAAAAGCATCTTTAAAACATTTTTAAATCTTTACAGAGCCTTACAGGCTCTGTAAGGCTGTGTAACTTAGATTTCTGTCATCCATGAGGGAGCACTTCACAATCAGACAATTTTGAGCCTCGACTGCTTTCTTCATCTTTGTAGAAAGCTATGGAAACTCTCCAGTAGCTACAGAACACATCTGACAGTAAGATTTCAAGTGTTGGTGTATGCACTCCCTGTATTGCATACAACAGAAGGAATGCAACCGCCGAAGTTTCTCAAAAAGAAAATGTCTGAGTGAAAACCGTGTCTTGCCATGCTAAAGGCAGCTCTGGCATCTATAATATATGCATCAGTTTGCAATTGTAGCAGCTTCGACTTCGCGCAGAACAGGGAAACTGTAAATCTATTACATATGTTCCCTTCTGGGATAAAAAGATTCTTGGTTTTTAAGGAAGGGCTATGATCTTTGTTTTATTTATTTTCATATTCCGGGTTTGAAAAACAAGTGTTGGTGACAGTGTTTGGTGTTTGTACTCTTTGGCAGGTCCAGTTGCCCTGAGCACGCCAGCTCAGCTGGTGGCACCCTCGGTGGTGGTGAAAGGCACTCTGTCCATCACTCTTTCCGAGCTCTACTTCGAGGTGGATGAAGAAGATCCCAGTTTTAAGAAAATCGACCCGAAGGTAAGAGATCATTGACCCTGAGCTCTGAGAGATGATGACAAATTACCCGAGCCCTTTAATTCTTCATTCTACTCCCTTTACCTCTGTTGGCCCTCAGTGCTCCTGCTTTAGGAAGTTTGCGACTGACCATATATGTTAGCAAACTTCTCCTGAGCAACACCTCCTCTCCTCCCTATTCTCCCCCTCCCACAATTCAACCCTACTTGAATGTTAATTAGCTTGCTGCGAATAAAGCTCCAGGGAGGCATCTGAAATAAAGACATCTTGAATCGCAGGCCTGTGTGAACACAGGAAAGTCCAGCCAGCCCGTTAGCCCAAACGCTTTGCTTTACTTTCCTCTTTTCACATAATGCCAGCATAACATCGTGCTTAACCCCCCGTGCTCTTAAGTTTTCAGTGCTTCAGCATTGTATCATTATATAACAGATTTTACAGGGCCTGTTACTATTTATGGTGCCTAAGCAGAAAACTTAATTGCCCTCTTAAAAATACGTTCTGGAACTGACTTGTTAATTTTCACAAGCTTTACTTGCTCTGAGCTACTTGATGTTCGGAGTTTGTTTAGAAAGAGAAACCTTTCAGTAAAATTGCAATTTCGGGAGCAGTATATTCTGACATAATAAGGTCTATGCAGCCTCGCAGCAGCGTTTGAAAAGCGCGGCATGTTACTAGCAGATATTCTCGTATCCACGTTAAGCACGTTGATGTCTGCTGGTCTTGAAAATATCTGCTTATTATTAAGCGTGGTGGTAATTTCTTGGTGAGGGAAAGTCACCGGAAGACATAGTGGGTTTGTGCTGATCTGTCGGCAGCGCCCTGCGTGTTAAGCAGTGCTTCAGGTCTCAGTTCCTGTGGAGTAAATGGCTCTCATCTGTATTAAATGTGCTCTGAAAGCTGGGATCGTTGAATGCTATCAAGGAAAGCATTTAGTTTGTAAAGAACGCTCTCTCTCTTCCAGCTAATCGCTCATAGAAAACTGCAGCTCAAAGAGTGATTTTATATTGTACCATAAATGGAATTTAACTTTTTTCTGGTCCTGAAACATCGTGGAAGTTTGTGAAATAGCTCTTAAAATTTGGATATGCTTCCTATTTCCATAGTACTTTTTAAAATATGTAATGGTAGGGAACGTCTCAATATAAAATGTGAGGACAAGTTGATCCTCCATCTTCATTGTTGTGCCGTGCCTTGTACTGGCACCATAAAAACCTTCTGGCTCTGCGGCACTCTGCACTTCTGCTTTCAGTGCAGGACGTGTAAGCACAGATAAGAACTCTCCTCGTTTTTGTGACCTGCTTTGTGGGGATGTGGCCACGTTGAGCTGGCTTTCTTTTCTCCCGTTTTCTAATCGTTGGGAGTGGCTGTTTCCCTGCCCGCGGGCAGAGCTCTCTTCTAGTCTGACTGTTTTTCATTCTGCATCTGAGACATTTTTAGTTTCTTAGAAAAGGAGTCGGTTATGTGGAGCATGGGCTACACATATCTTACGTTCTATTTGTGATGCTACTTCCAGAGGAAAGCTTTAAAAATATATATCTTAATATCTCTTTTTGGGAGAGGAGGGCTAAAAAGAAACTGTGTGAATTTTGAGTTGAAATAGCGATGAGCTTCCGATGCAACTCGCTTTTAAGCGTTAACACCTCCCTGCCCCACCCTC
This sequence comes from Lagopus muta, assembly GCF_023343835.1. Classification (NCBI taxonomy): domain Eukaryota; kingdom Metazoa; phylum Chordata; class Aves; order Galliformes; family Phasianidae; genus Lagopus; species Lagopus muta. The sequence goes on along the minus strand of NC_064436.1, from coordinate 13,668,863 downwards.
CGCTTGGATCGCGGTGCCTGGAAGTACGCCCCTAAAACTCAAAACCCTTAAGCAGAGTAGCTCAGAAGGCGCCCTTAATTAACGAGGCTTCGTCCGTTAGCTAAATTTAAGGTACGTGTCTGTTTGTCCAAAGTACCACAAAGAAAACAGTGTGACAGGGTGCGGAACGAGCGCCGCGCTGGCGATGCTACGAGTGCCGCTCAGATCAGGGCTGTTTTCCCGCAGAAACGGCCGCTCCGCCAGGTGAGCCGGGGGGCGGTGGGGCTGCACCGCGTCCCTCCCGGCCCCGCCGCGCTGCCCGCGCCTCTCGCTTCGTTCGTTTTCTCGCTTCGAATGGGAACGGCCGTTTCTTTGCGGTCGCACCGCAAAGAAACGGAAGCGGCGTTTCGGAGCGAGAAGTTGCCTTTCGCCTCCCCTCCGAGGGACGCCGAAGCTTGTACTAAAGGCTGAAAATCGGCTCGGAAGCCCGTCGGAGTGGGGATGGGGGGGGAGCGGGGCAGCTAACGACGGCGCCGTTAACGCTGAAAAGCGCTGCAATCGTTTCCAAGGCGGGGAAGTTAAGCTGCGGGTGGAGGGCACGGCGCAGGGTGTCCCGGGAGCTCCCGTCCCGAGCGGGCAGCCCGTGGAGAGACCCACAGCCATCGGTGCCGCTGCCGCCGAGTGAGCGGGGCGGTGAGGCGCCGACACCGTTCGGGGTGGCTCCGTACTTCGCGTCCAGCGGGACGGCGCGTTAGCACGGGGAGTTTGTAACGCGAAATACAAGCGCTAGAGGTTTAGTGGGGAAAAAAAAAGGAGAAAAAAAAAAAAAAAAAGAAAAAAAAAGAAAAGAAAAGAAAAAAAGAAGAAGAAGAATTAAAAAGGAAGCTGGAAGCGAAAACGAGCGCACGCGATGCAAAGCGAAACGCCGCGGGCGGGCTGCCTGCCTGCCGCGGGGCGATGCTCGGCATGGCTCAGGACGGAGGGGAAAAGACACGGAACGTAAGGCGGTACAGCAGTGCTCGCACGCGGAGCAAAGGGTTTTCTCAGCGCCCCGTTTTAACGGGAAACAGAGGGACTGCGCCGAGCGGAGGGCTCGCGTTCAGCCTCCGGGCGCGTCCCGCCGTCCCGCTTCGGGTTTTGTTTTTTTAAGTGTCGCTTCTGCGGTTTGGAAGGGCCCTGCCGGCCCGAACTTAAGAACCATGCACGAAAAGTAAAGTTAAAGTGATATTTTTATTACTATTTGCAACAAGTCAGTGGTGGAGCACATCATCTGACCTCGGCGCCGAAACACATTTTTAACATCGGTAAAACTTCTTTTTTTTTAAAGGGCAATTTGTACATATAGTTAAATAATTTTTCACTTGGTGACAACATTCAGGCAGACGAGAGAGAGAGAGAGTAAGAAAAGGACTATACAGGGATTGGAAAATGTACCTTTGGGCTTTCGTTTGGCCGCGGCAAAAGTCCGAGCGCTTCCCTTTGCGGAGGAGGAGAGGCGGGGATGCCGTCCCCGCGGCGGCGCCGATCCGTAGCAGTCTGTGGCCGCCGCGGTACCGGGGGCGAGCGGTGTGCGCCCGGGCGCCGGCCCTATAGTTTGTCGAGGCTTTTGGGATTGGTGAGGATCTCCCGGGCCAGCCTCCAGGTCTGTTTGGCGGCGCTCTCTAGGGCCGAGTGGGGCTTGCCCTGAAAGAGGTCGAGGTTGGGCAGGAAGTAGTGCGGGCAGCGGCGGCACTGCAGGCAGGAGATGAGCTGTAGCAGGATGCCGTTGAGGCGGTCGCCCAGGCACGCCTCGTCCCAGTCGGTCTCCCTCGGGTGCTTCTCGCACTCGTACAGCAGCAGCGTCTTCATGTGGTAGTTGTTGAGCGGCTGCCCGGGCAGCTCCAGGTGCCGGTCCCGCAGCGTCTTGAGCACCGAGAGGCACTTGTTGCGGCAGCCGCCCATCAGCAGCCGGTTCTCAGCCTCGCCGAACTGCAGCACCCAGGCGTCGCTCTCGGCCGAGCTCTGTTTGCCCGTCAGCGAGTAGCACTCCTTGGAGAGCAGGTTGAAGCCCTCTGCCTTCACCTCGGCCACACGGTTGGGGCCGGGCCAGGGGATGTGTGGCATGGGCCACTGCGCCGCGCTGCGCGGCCAGATGCCTGTGCACTTGAAGGCGGGTGTGATCTGCACCACGTAGCGCTCGCGGATGCGCAGCTTCACCTCGCTGGTGTCCGCGATCATCTTCACCACGTCGCGGTAGCTGCACTTGTCCACGGCCTGGGCCACCAGCGTCTGGAAGCGGGAGCGGATCTTGCGCGCCGACAGGTAGCCCGAGGCCGTGATGAACTCCACCCAGAGCGACATGCTGCGCTTGCGGCCGTCGCTCAGCTTGAGCACGGCGCAGCCCGGCAGGGAGCCGTCGTCCACGAAGTTGAAGACGCCCATCTGGTTGAGGTAGAGCACCACCTCGAACTCGGTGGGCGAGATCACCTCCAGCCCCTCGTAGCGGGCGTCGATCTCGCTCAGCGAGCTGATGAAGCGCGGCTCCTGCACCTCCACCTCCTTCAGCACGTCCGACACCACCTTGCACACCTCGCGGATGGTCTTAGCGATGGCCGCCTTGCGTGCCTGGCAGCGCTCCGTGTAGTACTTGTTGAGCTGGTACACCAGCTTGGCCTGGGCGGCGATCATGTTGGGGCACAGGTCCGGGCTGTAGACCGGGCTCTCGCAGTACGTTGAGGGATCCAATGCTTTAGCGGGGGCTGCAGCTTGGCGGAGGGCAGCGGCCGGCTCGGGCACCCCCGCCCCCGCCGGGCGGACGGCGGCAGCGCGGGTCGGAGGAGGAGGAGGAGGCGGCGGCACGAAGCGGCGCGACCCGGCGCTGCCCCGGCCCGGGGGCGGCGGGGGCGGCGGGGGCCGGGAGGTGGATGCTGCCGCTGCGCTCGGCCGCCCGCCCCCCCGCGCCGCTGCACGGCCGCTTCAGCAGTTCATGGAATCGAAAGAGCCCGAGCGAAGTCGCGCAGGAGTTCCCCGCAGAAACGCCGGTCGGCGGCGAAGTTTGGCACCGTCTGCGGGACGAGAGCAGGAGGAGGAGGAGGAGGAGGAGAAAGGCGTGCGGTGCCCCGAGCGCCGAGCGAGCCCCGTCCGGCCGCCGCCCTCGGTCCGTTCTCGGTGCGTGCCCCGCCGCCGCCGGATGCCGCCGAGCGCCCTTCTGGCCCTGGAGCTGCGCGGCTCCCGCGATCGTTACTCGCAGAGTTGTGCGCCCGCTCTGCGTTCGCTCATCCCCGTCTTGCGGCTCGGCACGGATTGTTGGGGTTTGTTTTTCTTTGCACACACTGTGTTATCCCGGGCGGGAGGAGGGCGGTGCGGTATGCCCGGGAGCGCTTCTCCTCCCCCTCCCCACCCCTGGCTGTGCGCGCCGCGGCTCTCTCTGTCCGCGCCTCTCCTCCTCCTCCTCCTCCTCCTTCTCCGCGTATCCGCGCGGCTCTGGACGCGCTGGCGCCGTGGTTACTTTATGAATGGGCCCCGGCCGCGGCGGAGGGGCGGAGCGCGTCTCCTACAATCGCCGCCGAGCTGTCAGCGGCGCGGCCAATCGTAGCACCGGGCGCGGCCGGAGCGGGACCGGCGGGAGGGGCGCGGGGGGCGCGGGTACGGCGACGCGCACGGCCGCGGCCTCGGGCCGGGCACCGGCAGCTCGCGGCCCGGGGGCGCCGGGTGCCGGAGCTCCGGCGGTGTGCGTGAGGCGGAAGGCGGGTGGGGGGCGGAGGACTGCGCTGCTGTAAATGTCCCGGCGCCGGTATCGGGCTTAGCGGGGAAAGTGGGAGAGTGGCCGGGGCGGGGTGGCGCGCCGCGGGCCCGTTAACGGTGATAAATCCGCGTAGTAAAGTTGCGCTCATCTTTCTGAAGTGGAAGATGGAGTTATTAGAAAAATAAACTGTATTTTATGCGAGTTTGTGTTACTGAGAGCTCTGAGTGGTTTGGATGTATAATCGCACCAGTGTCGCGGCGGTGCAGAAAGGCAGCGAGTGGGCGTTCGTGGAACGCCGGAGCAAAACGAACTCTTTTCCCTACAAACTCCCGATGTGGGGAGAGGTGACGTCCGCCCCCTTCTCACCGCTGTTCCCCGGGCTGTGTGTTCCCCCCTGCGGCGGGCCCGGCGGATCCCCGGTGCGCCGGGAGCGAGGCCGCGGCCGTTTGCACGCCGTGCGCTCCGTGCGGGGTCTCGGCTCGCTCTGCGTCCGCTTCTTTTTTGCTTTTCGTTGTGGATGGTTAATTTTACTAAATAAAATATCGCCGTCTGTTTGCCGCGTGCGTTTAAATTAGAAACATGTCTTACGCCGGCCGTACAACGGCACGCTGGGTGTAGTAAGTATGGACGTGCCCGGCGCCGGTGCTGCTCGGGGCGCTGTCACCGACGAGCCGCACGTTTCGGGCATTACATCACGGCGCTGCGGCTGGGACACCGCGGCTCGGCAGGGCCGGCAGGTGCCCGGCGGGAGGGAGAACGGCCGGGGGCGGCTCCGGGTAGAGCCGCCTCAAGGAGCGGCGAGGAGGGCCGTGGCACCGTCGGCCAGGGCGGGCGGGAGGAGCGGCGGAGCTGGCAGACGCCGGGTCGGACGGGGGTGGGGGGACGCGGGTGCCTATTTTCAGGGCAAAAATAGAGCCGAGGCGGCCGCCCCCCCGCTAAGGTGGCCGATGGTAAAGCGTTACCGGCGCACAGATTTAAAACGATTCATTACCAATTTTCCCGTCTGAGGTTGAAGCGCTAGTAAATAATAAATCAGCTAAACAAAAGCCGACTTTAATTTATTGCCCCGGCGCTAATTAGAAACATCATTTGAGCAATAAACTTAAACACTTCCAGCAAATAATGCACGTGAAGCCTTTCTCTGGGCGATTGCGGCCGCGCCGCATTAAGATTGGCTTCGGCTGTGGCGGAATTTGCTCTCGCCGGGATGAATAATTGAAAGGAACGGTATCGGAGGAGCTGCAGTCGAAGAGCCCTTCTCCCCATTGCCTTTATGGACGCTGGCGCGGAAGTCCGTCAGCGCTCCTCGATGGCGCACCGTACGGAGCGGCAGCCCCTCCGGCGGCGGGGGACACCGTGCTCCGTTGGATGAAGGAGCGCGGAGAGGGACTCTCAGGACTAAAAGGCACTTGAAGCCTTCAGAGCGATTGATCTGCATTCTCCCGTTATAATCCGTCTCATCATACTTGAGTTAATGAGGCAGGGGCGGAGGTGATCTGATGGTCCTTGACAAATTCATTAGGGAGGCTGCGGGACGTTTTATTTGACTGTTAAACATGGTGTTTGTTTGGTTTAGGCAGCGCCGACGTCGGCACGCCGCTGCCTGCAGCAATAGCGTTTTGTTAGCGAGGGCTGCTGGAAACGGAGCTGCGAGGGACTCGTGCGGGGGGAGCAGCGCGCTGCCCCTCGGCGCCTCCTCCGCTGCGGGCCCGCACGTGGCAGCGCTCCTGCGGGCAGACGGGGCGGCAGAGTGGCAGCCAGCGGCGGCCGGGAAATGTGCGAGCACCTTTTGATTTTATCCCATTTCGATTCGAGAGAGGATGCCGTGCGTTTTATCGAGCCTTAAAACAAAAAGGCAAACCGACAAAACGAGAAGAAAACTGGAAAACAAATGGGAGTTTCAGCAGGAAGCACGCACGTTTTTTATTGTGTTACGCTGTGGCATGCTTGCTTTTGCTTGGCTAGCCTGCTTATCGGCAGCGTGCTTTATGTATTTCAGACCCTTTTTGTTCTAAAGGATGTATTTTGAAGTTTTTCTCTCACGTGGTACCGATACAGCATTTAATTTTAAAGTCAATTCGAAGTTTAACCAAAATCGTGAGACTGTTAAAGGGTTTGTGCCCAATTTACCTTTTTTTCTCTCTCCTCTCCCCTGAGTGGAAAGGGGGAAGCAAATGCGGGAACAGGTGCTCCCAAAAGGGATAATAAGTGTTTTTATGAATATGACATGAAATATGAATGTGTACTCATTTGTTTTGTTCATGGCAGCTTTGTAGACAAGACCCAGCCAGTGCTCCATGATTTCCCAATAGCTGCTTTCCTTTCCTGTCCTTTCTGCTAAGGGATGCAGGTTTGTGGTAAAACACGCTAATTAATCTGCTCGTGGATCCTAACATTGTGGTATTTTTTTGCTGGGGATCAGTCTTCAAACATTCTCAGCTTTAAGCACTTTGTAGAGCTCTGCTTCCATTTATAGAAAAACAGTATGGGAAAAGAGCTAGTGCCCTTTGCCTGTCATTTTCATACATTCCTGCACTGCTGATGGAGCTTGAACTGCTGCAGGGAATGTATGGATTTGAGAAGAAATGATTCAGTAATGCATGTTGTGTTTCTCTGCAGCAAAACCAGGTTAATGGTTACAGTAAAGGCTGCCGTGGGTTTGATGGTTAAAATTCTGTTTATGTTCAGTAGTGTGCAGTATGTACCTTTTTTTATTTAAAGGCATGGCTTGGCTTTGCTGTCTGCTGATTCTGTTAAGAGTTGTGTTTATGAAGTTAGCTGATAGCGTGCACTGAGGGAGAGAAGATGTTTTCCATTCGGCAGATGTCATTAATGCGTCCCATCAGCAAAGAGTAATACACAAATCTTGTACTTGTTTTTTATGCAGAGATTGGGTGGTATGATAATGAAATAATTTATACATGTTTCTAAGTCTCCCTTTTCTTCCTTTCTGGAGCGGTGAAAGGGGAAGGCTCCAACTACCTCTCTAAGGAACTCAATTTTCCTTTCCCTGAAATGTGGATGTCATCGTCTGGTGTTTAACCATGATCCTTATTGAAGGCTTTCTCTGTTGCTTTGAATCTTGAATTGCAGGTTGCTTCTCTTTTGTCTCGAAGAATAGCTGTGACTTTTAGCTGCAAGATTACGTTAGCTTCTAAACAGAGTTTTATAAGTTTGCACTCGGTTGACAATCAGAGAAAATCAAACAAGTGCACCATAAAAGAACACATCTAATGCTTTTGTAGCATTTACTTCTTTAAAAACTTCTTGGGACCCTTCTGTTTTGTTTATTTTGTTTGGGTGTGGTTGCATACTATTGGTATATGCTGTTTTATCCAGCAGAATTAACCTAATTCAGTGTGTTGACTGGTTGTTATTTACAGTAACTGATCAGTTATGTTAATTGTGTCCATTTTAAAAAGTATGAGAGCGTGAAACGTCCTGGGATTTTGCCAGCTTGATTCTCAGCTGGATTCAGTAACACTTGTTTGCTTGAGAAGGATCTTTACTATTTAATCTAGGCTTCTCTAATAAAATTCTTAAATTGAAATTAAAAAATTTCTGTTTCTAGCTCCAGAAGTGGAACCTTCTCATTCATACGTTAACACTTTTAGAAGTACTTCCCCAAGTGGCAATGTAACATACTGTACTCCTGAGCCATGCTACAGGCAGCAACCCCTTAGCAGGCGCCCGTCAGTGCAGATCATAAGGGGGAAGAGGGCTGTGCGAGGAGGGTCAGAGGGGGCTCAATCTTCTCAGTAGCACGGCTGACCAGTATGCAATATATCGAGTCACTTTTTTGTTTCTGCTTCTCCCCCCGCTTCTCCCCTCTCCTAGTATGTAAAGATGATTTTGTTTCTGGTGGAAGATGGTTATGGTAGAAAAGGCATGCAAGTTTTACTTAAATGTAACTTATTTATTCATTTTTTTTTATGTTTCCTGTTTGAACAGTCTCATAATCGTTGCCTTATTCAAATATTTTTCAATTTAAATGCAGAATTAGAGCTGTCTGTTTTTCTGCTTGTTGTACTTCGTGATACTAAACTTTCACCCTTTAAAGTATTGTGCTGGCATAAAAGTAGCCTATTGCTAGTTATATAACCATTGCAGGAGGTTTGTTGCTACTTCTACTAATGAGAGAATCAAATCTTAGCTATTCCTCTTTTATATCTTGCTGTGCATATTTTATTTATATACTCCTTGAGAATATGCTGCTCTCTTTTTAGTTTTCTTGTGGATTAGATAAAAACCTGTGCACAGAATAGTCCTACATGCTCTCTTCTGTAGCTGGGAAGGGGAAACTGTGTCGGTTCAAGTAATGTATAGAAGCCATCTGCATAGTTTAATTGAAATAATATTTGGTGATCTAAGGGATGGAAATTGTTACTTTTCCTTAAGCATCTGAAATAAAACCGGGATGTAAAACAGCTGTCTTGGCCTATGGAAATCAAGGTTCTGCCAGTCTGTTTCTTTTCTTCATTTTCTCCTTCTATCTTCCTTTATTATCTTTGGATCCCAAGGAGTCTTTCTTATTTTCTAACTGGTTTTGTCTGCAACAAGGGGCTGGGTAGCTGGGTTTAAATAGACTTTGGATAGAGTGAAAAATCTTTGATCTATGTCTATGACTGCTTCCAAATGATTTGCTTGCTGGGACTGGACACTGTCCATGCCCTTTCACTTCACTATCAGATAGGCACACAAAAAGGACTTGACATGCTACCAGATGCATAGTTAATCATTGCATTAGGTCTGTAAAGGGGTCCATCCAGACTCAATTAGGTCTCCCATTTTTAACTAGCGTTTGCTCTGTAGTTTGTTTGGAATGCAATATTAATTCTAACTGCTGTTCTGTTTATTTAACAGTGTTTTCGTAGACTTCTACGCTTATTTTCAAGCGGTTTTCGCTGCATTTCTTCTGCTTTGCATTTATTTTGAAAACTGAGTGTTGAGATACACCAAATATTTTTGCAGTAAAATATATTATCTGAAGCTTTCATGAAAAAAAAAGTCTTTGTGTAATTCAGCTGTTTTCCTTTCTCAGTTCTGATTTTTAAATGTGCAGTTGAAATAAGATAAATACAGCGGCTGACATGTATTGAAAATGTGTTTAGAAAAGTAGCTTCTAAGAGTATTTCAAGATTTGCAACTGAATGTTAAGATCTGAAACCCATACAGAAGCAGTTCTATCATTTATTTACACAAGAGCTCATTCTTGTATCTGACTCTGCATGCTTTTCTGTGAGAAGGACATTATGGATGCAGGAGTTAGGAAGGTTCAACTGCAGGGTAAAAAGCTGCAGGTAAATTATAGCTCCAAATCTTGCTTGTATATTTACATTAAAAATTACTGTGTGTGCTGAATAAAGAGCATTTAAAATTCCTAGAGTTCACAGAGTTTCAAAAAAGTTGTAGTTGAGCTTGTACTGTCAGAGTATGAAGAAGCTCCAGTATTCAAATAGGATAAACAGTTTTGATCACACGTGCTGTCTGTATTTCCCTGAAATGCTTGTATTGGGGATGGTAAGCCAACAGAAAGGTGGGCTCAAAAAGGGGTTAAGCCATCACTGCGTAAGAATTAATGTTACTTCTAAAAGAAAGCACTAATGAGAGTATTTAGAAGTGTTTTCGTTTGTTTTAAATAAAGTTTTTAATTTGTTTTGTGGGAAAGGAGGAGCAAGGCATCCTCATCTGTGCGTAGTTACTAAAGCTATTGTATTCCACTTCAGGAAATAGTTCAGCCTTCATTTTACATCTGAGATTTCATGCTTTAGTTCTTTGCGTCATGGTTGTCAGCGTTCTTTAAGGAGGGAAGATACATTAAAATGTAAGATTTATCGCTTACCTGTGGCCACGGTGATGTTCTGACATCGCTAACAGCCTTCCAAGAACCAGGATGTGTGAATGAATACTGCTCAGAAGGGCTCTCCAGGGATTTTTAGAGTATCTATACTTACCTGCCGCTCTGAAAGAGAGTGTGCACACCTATATCCTGCAGTTATGGTTGGTGCTTATGCATGTAAATACTCCACAGAGAAGAAGTGAGTCTTTACAAGGCATGAGCAGGTAACTTTCCCTCACCCGCTGTCTAACTCGGAAGCCCCTTCTAAGTGGCGCTCGAGTGCCAGCACAGCTACAGAGGGCAACTGCGTATGTGTCTGGTGTGGGTTGCCAGAGTGCGAACTTGAAAGAAAGTAGGACTGAAATGCAGGGTCATTTGTGAATTTATGTTTTATCTCCCTGCGCTTGAAAATTTATGAGGAGAGTGACTTCGGGTGCTGGCGCTGTGTGTTCCAGGGCTTGCCCCCACTGATAACACCCTTGTTGGCGTGAAAGTGCAATGCAAATTATGACAGTTACAACCTTCTGTTTTGTTTAACCTGTCAGCGGATTTCCTGGCTCAGCGCTGAGGGCAATGGTGTGTTCAGCTAGTTCCATATTCACCTAAACTTAAAAGGTCAGGTTTCTACAGGCAAGCCTAGTCAAAGCCTAATTGATGAGGAGGGCAGGGGACAGAATTTACTGTTCTGTTGGCTAGTTTCATATCGTTAGGTTGTCCTGAAAGCATCAGGCAGTCACAGCCCCTTTCATGTAAGTGCTGACCCTAGACAGGAGCTGACAATCAAAGGAGGCAGCCACAGGAACCGGTGCAAGTAGGCTATTGATTTTTCAGTTAGGTCTAAGTAGTTTGTAGTATGGGTAATGGGTGACAGAGGCAGGTATGTCATTATCAATGAGCTCCAGAACAGTAGCGACAGCCCCCGCTCATATTTCCTTCAGCACTGACAGTATGCATCCAGCGGTGGTCGATAAATCGCCCAACCTTTTCCTGACAAGTGACTTGGAGGTGGAGGGGGGAGTCAACGAGCTAAACTTCTGTACTTGAACTTGACGGGGGTGCGGAGGGAGGAGCCCACCGCCCGCATCTGTGCGAGGGACCAGGCGGGCGCGGGAGCAAGGCCCATCAGGCGCCTGGCCTTGCCTCCACGCTTCCCAGAGGGTGAAAGTTTTTGCTGAGATCAAGTGGAATGGCTCAGAACGCTGGCTTACTGCATCAGGGGTCTGCTTCAGTAGTTAATTTGGGTTTCCATGGCACGGCTTTGTTTTTACTTTAGCATTGCTCTGCATTTAATCAAGGTTATAGTGCCGCGGCAGTGCAACAATCGCCGTCTGCCGCTCCAAATCCGCTTTTAATTCCTAGTTTCCTCTTCTTAAATTTCATACGTGGAGACTATTTAAAGATACTGAAGCTTTCTTATAAATCCAAAATGCTGTCAGTACCGTTTTACGTTCTGACTACCGATGCTGTTTTCAGTCAGTAGTGGGATATTAATACCTTAGGAAGCTGAAAAAAGTTTTTATTACTTGGACTTTAATAGCGGTGGTTTCTGAATTTAATAGAGCTAGATCCAAATTTGAGGTTTACGCTTAATTAAAGTCTGAAAGATACTGACAGAGCTTAAAAATGGTAATAAGTTGTTTTGGTTTTTTTGTTTGCTTTGTTTTGGTTTTAAATCTACCTGTATGGAAACCCAGCTAAATGAATTCAGGTATCTAAATCTGAATCTCCTGGAGTTTTCTAGTGTTACTTTACTCGAGGGATGTAAGTTATCTGCATTTTTTCAGAAGTTGGAATTCAGTCAGGTTTTATGCTGTGCACAGATGTTAACAAAATAGCATATGCTTATAATTAAAAAAAAAAAATCTTTAAACAAATTGAAATAAAGCAGAAGAGTAAATGTTTTGAAAAACTTCCTTAAAATAACTCATTGCTATGGTATCTTGTTTAACAATGTTTGTAATGTTACACAGAGCAGGAATCTGAGACCGTGTATATTGAATAGCTGCAAAGCATCGTACATGCCTGAAACTTTTTAGCTGCCTGCAGCAGCTAAAGCCATTTCTTTGTGGCTGCCTTTTAACTGCAAGAGCAGTGTTGACGCAGACCCAAGAAGTGAGGCTGAAATTTATCAGAGGATTATGAAATCCTTTTATAAATGTTTGTATAAGCTAAAAACCTGAGTACCTGTATATTTGACACAGTTACAAAAGCAATTAGTTATAAAAATCTGTTTAGATCTTGTTACATTGCCTATTGAACAAAGCTTCAGAAGATGGGCTGGCTAACTGTCTTCCAGATGAAAAATTTTTCAATTATTTGGACAGAAGGTGTTCCAAGAGATTTGAGGCCTTAGGTATTCAATGGGAGTTTTTCCTCTGTCAGCAGCCACGGTGTCTCGCAGGGCCGTTCTTTATGTTAAACTAGGCAAGAGTAAGGCTGAGTGGTTGGAATCTTATCTTCCCTCCTAAGCAGTTACAGTACCTTTGACTGCATTTTCAGTGTTGCTGGCATGTTGTGTTATTGCAGAAATGTAAAAAGGAGCTGCAGAAAGCCAACAAATTAAATTTTCATGAAAGAAAACCCTAATCAGCAATGACAGTGTAAGAGAAAGATGATTGCCACTTGGTCATTGTGGAGAGGCACTTAGGCTTGGTGTCAGTGCTTCTGTTAATGATGACTAATGTATTTCTTGGAGAAAACGCATGCTCAAACATACTGCTACTGTCCAGAGAAAAAACTGAGAGATAGGCACTATTAAGGTAAAAGGTTGTGAATCCTAAAACAAAAGCTTCAGCCGAGAAGGCTGCAGTGTTTCTGCAGTGCCAGAAAGCGCAGCTGTAAAGCTGTTCTTGTTCCACTCTTTAAGCAAAAGTATTCTATATATGCATATGCACATGCGTATGATACATATACACACAAATCTATTCTGTGCTACCTAATGCTGCTTTAATTAAAAAAATAAAAAATAAAAAAAAAAAAGAAAGAAAAAAAGGCATAGCTGACACAAGCATGTAAGCACACGCTGGTCAGGAGTCACGTTCTATTCCTCTTCCATTAACGAAGCTTGTTAAAGAACAAAAACCACTGCAGTATTTTTTTTCATAAGCACAGTGCTGTGTTCTGAATAAACCTTTCATAGCCAAATGCAAAATGACTCAAAAGACCTTTTCAAATCTTGAAGCTTTGGCTGTTAGGTATGTTGGCAAAAAAGAGGTGGCATGTGTCATTTCTTCAGCTTTTCCCAAAGTGAGACCTTTCAGAAGGGCATTTGCAATGCTTGTCATATTTTTTCATATACATCTTATTGGCCTGACAAGTCTAGAGAACCATGAGAAAACAGATGTCATTGCATTCAGACAACACTAATTACTCTGGGATTTTTGCAGCCTCAGTGCCTACATGTAACTGTCGATTATGACTGTTTATGTGGCCTATCATGGGTACACGCTGCACACTCAGATAGTGCCACCAGGCTTTGTGTTCCCCGTTATCGCACGATAAGATATAAAAATCACCAACAAGCACGACAGCTAGGAAATGCTGTCACGTGCTGCTTTTACGCATCTAAAATTCAGTTTGTTAAGAGCTGCATTTATAGCTGTTATTAGATTGTGTCTTTTTCTAAATTAGGTCACGGTTCTCATTGGAAACCAACAGTCTTCTCTTATAAACTGTTTGTGTTGGTATCTTCTTTGTTAAATTTTCCTTGCAACTGTCATTTCAGAATCTATTCTTCCTGCACAGCAATAACAGCTGCATGATTTTTAACACAGAGTTCAAGTGGTGGTCATATCGTGGCCTGACTTTCTACATTATTTTGAATTTTGGTACGCGTTTCATAAGCAGTGCAGCCAACGTTAATCACAGATTAGAAAATAAAAGCTCCAATAATGTAACTTCACTTGCTGATGAAGCAGAAATGGAAGCAGCTTTATCAAAGATGTATGATGAGATAAAACTGCAGTCTCTGCTGTACAGTTATAGTAATTATGACTAATGAACCGTCCAGTCTGGATGAAATGGCATGCCCACAGGGACTGTGTCCAATCAGTTGTGACTTATGCAAGCTGAACAAAACATTGATGGTGTTCCAGATTCAATATTGTAACAGGAAGTGTGCTCTTTGTTTGCAATGTCAGATTTGTCAAGTTGTTTTCAGGCAGTTTAAGCATAAACAGTGTTAGTAAATAAAGTCTCAAGAATTGGGGTTTGCCGAGGTTTAAAATAAGCTTGCAGAACTGCCGTTTTCCATGATCAAATATAATGGAATTAAACAAAAAAAAAAAAAAGCCAACAACAAAATACATCAGTGGCACTTTCCTGATGCAAAATACTTTCAAGTTGGTCTGATCTTCTTCTTAATCTTTAAGAAGATGCTATTTTTTAATACGCTGAAGGTAAGGAAAGCAAAAGATTCACAAACTTGTGAACATAATCGATTTAGGCATACTGGAGTAATTTCTTTTTTAAGAAATTTCTTTGAGATCTCATACTACTATTGCTTTCCTTTTGAAGCACTCTGTACTTTGAAACTGTGTGTAATTTATAAGCAAAAGAAAACAGATACTTGACAGTGTTGGTATCTGAAAGACAATTTCTTACTGTGAGAAGGTTAATGCGTACAGCCAATACAAAATGAAGGGGTTCAGTATGTTTTGACAATTTATAGGCCAGCAGCAGGGTAATAATTGTAGGACAGCTTCTTTTTTTAAAGACAACGTGTGTGGTTTCAAAAAAGAAAAGAAAAATCTGCAAGTTAAATGTAGATGATAGTGGAACTTGTGAAGTTAACTGCAAGACAGCAGGATGGCACAAAAATACTTTTTATGTATAAATTGGCGATAAGTTGTTAAGACTTGGTCTGGAAGCAGTTGTCTGTCAGCCTGTTTACTTATGTGCAACTGTTGGAGAGATTTGGCAGGAAGATGATTAACTCATTACAGGCATTAACAATACGTTACGATCAATTCAGCATTTTGTTTGAGCCCCTCAAGAAGTTGACAAAGAAAAACTATTTCTAAAGCGAGAAGTGGTGTCTAACTGCAAATAAACTGCAAGAAAAGTATGAAAGAAAAAACCTACCTTAAAACATTTTTAGAACGAAGTTTAAGCAATGTGTGACAGAATCATTTTAGACTGATGTGCTGTTTAAAAATAGTGTGTGTATGTTAGGAAGATTCAAGTTGTTTAATTCTTAAAAGCCCAAATGAAACGAGTACACGGCCGTCAAAGAACCTGGCAATTAAAGCCTGGTCTGCCTGAAATCTGAGGTTGTTACTGGTCTTTCGTATTGCCCAAAAAAAAGGTGAATAGTGATTTGATCTGCCTGTAATTTTCCTGAAACATTTGTTTTTAAATTAATGCACCCCCCTGACTCTGCGGCATGGAAACTCCAAAGCTGACATTTTATTCACCGTGTTTACATTTTTCTTTTCCTGAAATGAAGGATATCACAAGTGTATTATCTCGAGTGTTTGTCATCTTGCACCCTGAACAAACTTTAGAGTGCCCTTAGATATGAATTCATGTAGATTTTAAGAAAAGAAATTCTACTAATCCAGAGCCTTCAGTCATTTGATTAAATTAGCTAACAAGTCTATCTGAGAAAAAGAAATGACTAGAAATATGAATTAGCATACTCTTTCCATTATTTCTGCTATGTAGGTGTCCAGAGATACTGCAAGTGACCTTGTAAAAATCAGAATCCTTTTCTGTTCTCTCTTATAAATAATGCAATAAAGCATTTTGCATTTAATATGGCAAATGGTAAAATATTATATACAATTGTGAATATAATGTTAATGATAAAGAATGTTGGTAAGTAAACCCGGCTGAAAAGTTACCACATTTTGGCTATGTTAAATAATTTAATGTAAGATCTTTTGGAGACTGTGGCATTGCTAAGTAGGAGTCTCTTCCTCAAGTTCATAACAGGATCAATAGGAATGCAGTATATTACAGACATTAACTAACTTTACCACATGGAAAGTAGCATTACTGTAACTTTTATTTAATGATTACATCAGGATTGTGCCAACTAAGTCAGGAATTAATGTGCTAGATGCCGTACAATTGTATAAAACTTATTTTCTTTCTTCAAAAGAGTTAGTTATTATTTAAAAGTAATGGATGTAAGTAAATAAATATAGTATGTGGTGTACATAAGAATTTTGGAAAGTATTCATCTGTATAAGATAGAACATTAACTTTGAGGTTTTGGTTTTAGGAGGCCTCAGAATATAGAATATCATTTGAAGTCACTGCTAACGTTCTACAAATTAATGCCTACATTGAACAGCTTTTTGCTTTGTTGAGATATCCATTGTTTTCACTTCGTTGCTTTCTACAAATCTGAAAACATCATTGATGTTCAACAAGCTGTACTTGTTAGTAAAATGTGACGTGGGGTTGTGGATGCTAAAATGTATGTATGTTGGTTGTTTAAATTAAAACTGAGAAACATTGGAACTCCAGGTTTTAGTTTTGTCTTCGTGTTGCAGTGTGTATTAAGATACCTTGTACATTCTTAGTTTTGTTTGGTGGCTTTCTTGTTGTACAAGAATGGCTTAATCTACTTTTGTTCCTTTGAACAACTTTCCAAGTCTTTGGGAAGATAACACTTACAGGGAGAGTGAATTGTCTTTATTATGTGATACTGGGGAACTGTTGCATTCTGTGTCATCTGCATCACAGGACAACATTCAAAGATTGTTTTATTGAGGATTAATTCTCTTATATAAATTCAGAGTCCTCTAGATTGCTTGTGTCTTCAAACTTCTTGTCTAGATGTGGTGTCTTCCTACCTATCACAAATTATGTTGACAGTGTGCGCTAGAATTTTAGGATTCATTACAAACTTTATTTCTGCACTGGGCTGAATGGATTTGGCACATTTTCTACTCCTCAATTGCCCACTGAAATATGTTTTCTTCTGCTTAGTTATCTTTTGCTGATCAATTCATGCAATGACTTGCTCTCTGGAGCAAGTTTCGTGGAAAATACTTAGGAAGATACTTTTCCTAACTGGTTTCTGTTTGCCATTAGCATAACAATTTTTTCACTGACCAGAGTATTCCTTTCTCCTATTCCTCAGACTAATGTTCCTGCCATTCTTTTTCTCAGGTGAATTAAATAGAGGTAAACGATAAATGACCTACCTGGTAGCCCCCCCTTCTCACAGCTGTTACATACCAAGCAGGATAGAAACCTTCAACTTCCTCCTGCTGTGCTAGGACTGGTTTCTGTTGTCCCATATTGAAATGTGAGCCTGAAAGTGGTTTTTCTGAGTTACTGGGAATGTTCTTTGCCTTGGTGTCTTAGTGGATTAAAAATGTATATCAATTTTTTACTAAGTTACCTTTTGATTAATGATTTCAGGTGTGTAAATGTGATTTCTGCATGCCAGGTATTCTAGAGTTATAACTTTTACTGATTTTCCCGTTATTTTCATGTTAGAGCATGCAAGGTGACTAGTGCTTATGGATGTAGGAAAAAATCGATCTTCTCTGGGGAAACAAGTTGAAGTAGAAAATTACTCTTGCTTAGCATTTTGTGCAAGAGAGCACAGCTTTTTCTGGCTTGTAATGACTATTCCAAAACAAAAGTTGATCAGAGAAGCATGTGCTAACTTACTTTATCCATCTCAAATATATCTGTGATTAGCCTTATGTTTGAGGCAGGTAGGAAGAGCTGGTGAAATTGTGATAGTGTTGGCTTTGATTTGTAAGAGTGTAAGATTTTCCCTGTATCGAGGAATTTTCAGTTGTTCACTTCTGGAAAACTTGTCCCGTTTGCAAAGCTCTGGCAATGCAGATTAAAGATTTGCCTCCCATACTCTTGGTCTGGTTTTTAATCTCACCTGATTCAAATCCACAATAACTTATTTCACTAATTTATACTAAATTGTTCAAAGAATTGGGAGGAAAGCATTTTCTTACTATAATTTTGAGATTTTTTTCCAGCTGTCTTTGGAATAAGGCAAAAAGTCAAAACTTCAAGAAAAGTGTGTCTGTTTAAGTATTTTATTTTATTTTGATATTTGGCTTAAAGTCACCTGGCACTTTCTGGGTGTATGGTGGTAATAATAGTGATAATTAATGTAACGTCCAAAATTAAATTAAACAGTCAAAAGCATAACTTTTTTTTTTCTTCCAAATTCCTTCTTTTGTTTATCCGTGTAAAAATTTCATTCTTCTTTAAAACTAATTTGGAACCCATTTTCCACATAGTATTGTTTGACTGATCAAAAATTTAGAGTTTTTTACGAACAATGTAGGCTTGAATTGACATACAGCAATTTCACTGATGGGAAATTTCAACACTGAATTGATAGGTGTATGCAGAAATGACAGTTCAGAAATTCTTGACTACCTCTGGACTAAAGTACTTGTATATTTTGGCATAGGCATTTGTTTTCCAAGGGAATCTACCTAGATATTTGCAGATAAAAAGCTGTTGCTTCTTAGAGTCTGGATTGTAGGTGTTCTTATTGCTCTGCTTTTTATCTCTCTTGCACTGTTTTTAGGTATTATATTTTACCTTTAATGTTCTTATTTCTCTTTAATGTGGGATAAGCACTAAGATCCTGTGCTCTCTTGTTGCTTGTAGGTAGGCACTGTTTTGCTTTTTTTTGCCACTCTGAATTTATCTACTAAATATCAGTCCCTCAGCATAATGTTAATCTTTCAGAAGTTTGTTCTGTACTGGAGAAAATAAATAATTAGATACAGGTAGGAGATGAATGATATGGAGGTGTAAATATTCTGTAGATTAAAAAATGCTGTGTGGCTACTCTCGGTTTCTTTTCAGGTAGTCATGAGAACTTAAATTGTGTGCCTCGTATGTTTAAGGCCAGTGCACCGATATGATTTTATTAATGTGCTATAAATCTTATATTCACGAGCAGTGTTTACTACTGTGCAGTATATTTAAAAGAAAATTTATGCCTTACTACAGAAAGAAGGTAGCCTAGTGAAAAAATGCGAGGGTGGATCTTAAACATTTATCCAGATCTGACAAGTATTTGCAAATAATTTGTTCTTGTAAATTTATACAGAGAGAGTAAGTGATGTGTTTTCAAGCCTTGACTTTAATAAAAGCCTTTCAGTATTTGTTTATGCATACACAGGTAAAATAGGGATGTCTTTTGTCACTATCTGTGTACAAGAGTCTTATGTTTGTTCATATGTAGCACATTCCGGATCATGGGATGAGATTTAATTCTGTTTTAAAGTGAATCATTCTTCATTCAGAGTTGTACCTGAAAGGCCTTGCTGGCCACTTTTCTGTATAAATAGCAATTTTCTCAGTAAGGCACATCTTGTCAGTCTTTGACCATAGGCATGTTTCAGCACATATCCCTTTTCTTCTGGACCCAGTTGTATTCCTTAAGCAAAATGGATGGGTTGTTACACCAACTCAGAGTGTAAATTAGGATAAGTCACAGAAGCTCAAGACAGCTCACTTCCTACTTACAAGACTGATTTGATCTTCTTTTGGTAAGCTATTTGTGTTTTTCTCTCTACAGCCCTTAGGAAATTTCTCTCTATGGTCTCTAGGGGAGGGCAGAAAGTCACTATAGTGAAACTGCCTGCTTAGGAGTTACTTGCTTTATGCTGTTGAAAGGACAGTGGTTATTTCACCAAGGAAAGGTTTTTGTTTGTATGGGAGCATTGTAGATTGCACAGAAAAATACAGTTAGAGTACCATGCATAACCTTCTGTGGCCCTTAAACTTTCTCTTCCACCTTGCAGTGGTTAAAATATTAGGCAGCAATAGAGAACAGATATTCTGGGTGCCTTAAGACCTGTTGAAAGTTTTGTTACTCTCTTCATACTCGTATGGTCTTTATAATTAATTACCAAGTTCTAGTGCCACTTAAAAAGAAAGCGTACATCATTTTGCAATTTTCAGCTCCGTGTATAGAGACAAAGACGCATACAAACATCTTACATCCTGACATACTTCTCATTGAATTTACCAGTGTGGATATGCAATTACTTAGACAGTTCCTTAGTATTCAGTGTTAGTGATTCCATCTTTAATTATTATTGTGAATACGTATTTCGCCACATCCTATCAGTAAGGAAAGTTGCTGTAAGTAGTGGGAGAGAAATAAGTGAGGCATTATACAGTCTTGATCATTTGGAATTCCTGTTTTGTTTGTGTTAAAATTGTGTGGGGAGTAGACAGTGAAATTCAGCTTACAACTACTTGCTGCTTTGCCTGCAGTACCTGATCTGATTCACTCAAAAATGAATCTTCCACCCCTAACAAATAGTTGTTTTTCATCTGGCTTAGCTTCCTGAGAACAGTGTTCTGTCCATGGTCACCTGGGGTTTGTGCTAGTGCGAGATGATTTTGGTATAGTGTGTGTTTGACCAGGGATTGTGGTACTGCAGCAGGGTGGATTTATGTTGGCTTAAGTAGCTGTTAAAATGATGCTCATGGTCTGCTTTTTACAAAGTAATCTTTTGCACACTCTCTGTATTGTAAGAAGAAGGACAGGTTTTTCACCCTGAGAGATACCTTTTTTCCCTCCAGGCATTCTGTATACAAAGGGGTTTGAATATTAAATTTATATTTTTTTTTATTGGTTTGTGTTACAAATAATGGTGAGGACTTTCCATGTTTGCATCTATTTCCACTGTTTTGTTACATGCCTGTTAGCCCTTCTGAGTATCCCTAGTTATTAAAAGATTCCTCTTCTTCTAACCCCTTTGACACAAGCTTTCAACCCCTGCCGTGTTTTGGACACATGTTCTGTCACCCTTTGGATGCTCTGGAGAACATGGAGGAGAACTGAGGCATGCACTAATGTGCCCTAGTACCCTTGTTTACAGATTTATTATGCTCCTGGGAGAGCAATGTCTGCTATTATCTTGAAATCATCTTTAACTCTATCCCAGCTAGGATGGAGTAGAAATAGAAAGAATACAATAGAAACAAAAATATTTCTTCACAACAATCAAAATGGAAAATACACTTACATATGTATATAAAACATAGAGGAAAAGGAAGAAAATGAACGTATTTGCACAAAAATTAAATCTGGAAAGTTTCTTTTTATGGTAAAAAAAGTCTCTGGATTGACTACAAGTCTGAGACACAGAGTATTTAAAACTGGGGGATTGTTACTAGATATACATCTGTCAGAAAATCAGCTACAGCAAGTCAGCTGGATCCATAGAAATAGACCTTTCAGATTGAAGAAATGCTTTCCAGTGACCTGGAGTAACCAGGAGGAATCTGTGGCATGCATTGAATTGATGGGAAGCAAATTTGGACCCCAAGGATTCTTGGGTAAGTTTTGTAGCTAGATTCAGTGGACACCAGAATTAATTCTTTCAGGCTGGACTGCTAGTGTAGTGTGCACACAGATAGAATGGATGTTTGAGTTAATATTTTCTGTAAACATCTGTGATTTAAAAACGTGGCTAAAGATGTTGTGTCCTGTTCTGCAGGTCTTTGGTGTGAAGCCCGGTGAGTAAATATGACATGCAGTCAGCTTGGATGAGTTACAGAAGCAAAGTAATTCACTGTCACCGCCCAGAGAGCACGGTGCAGCTCTGCTGTACCTGTTCAACTCATGGGCTCCATTTAATTTTGTAAAGCAGTGGCTTTACGTGAAGGAGTCCTGAGTGTTTCCTGAGATCATTCTCATCATCTTCATTTGCAGTTCATAAAGCATGGACTGCAGGGCAAAAAAGAGGTCCATTTGCATTGTGGCTCTGCTGCGTACTAATTCGAGGTCACTTAAAATAAGCATTTATTATTGTCACTCAAGAGTCAGCACTTGTATTTTGCCTCTTCTAAGTTTCCT